>NW_027305578.1:0-223000 GCF_039555335.1 Amphiura filiformis
AGGTTACGGGTCTGATAACTCATATAGGCCTATTCTATCAAAATATTGATAAGTTGGTCTACGTTTTGAGTTTTAATGTCTGCATATTGCTTATCTCTTTATTGCTATAGTCTTTGATGCTCCATCAGGCAAATTTACTGCTCAAAAACTCTCAAAATATTTAAAAGATAAAATGTTTGATTGAACTTTTTTTTTCCATGGAATATGTTTTTGTCTACTTTATAAAGGACACCCGCCCACAGAATTCCTGATGTTTTGTTTGCGCCTAGGCCAAACCTGTTTTGAATTTAATGAGTCATTGTTACCTAAAAATACCAGGATTTGTTAATAGAAATTGAAAGTAGAGTTAAACCATGGAAATTTCCATGGTTTAACTGTACAAAGTTCATATTATGAGAAATTACATGGAGACTGTGTAATGAAATAGATTTGTGTGCACGCTTCATACACATTTAGAATTCTGATAACACTGTTGATTCTTTCAAACCTGAACATGCATCTATGCTAAATTGATTTGAATCAATTAACAATTGGAAGCAACTGGATGATTGAATTCAGTGGGGATTTGAAGAAAAATCCCATTATTTCTCCAGGAGAACACAAATACAACCTAACTTTGGGAATTAAAAAGGCTAGTCATTGGGTAGTAGGAAAAAGGAAAAAAAGGGGTCATTGAGTACCTGATTTTTTTAAAGGGGGTCATTGGGTAATAGGTAGGGCAATAACACAAAAACAAGCCGATTTGAAAAGAGGGTCTATCCCGAGGCACATGATGCATATCCATCATGGAAGTGCCCCCCATGTTTTTTACTGAAATTATGACTGAATACTTTAAAATGTAGAAAAATCAAAAACAATTTTATGTGCTGTATTTCAGGGTTGTAGCTAGCAGAAATTGAGTACCGAGTGGGAATTTCTTGCTCTATTTATTTCACTTTTGAAATCAATGACGCAACTGTTTTTTTCTGAAATCATGGCTGAATAACTTTAAAATGTTGTGATTTTTGCAATTTCACTTTCTGTATCTTTGTTTTATTTATATTCAATAATATTTTGCAATTATTTACATGTACTTTTTCTGGCTATGGTAGACTGGCATAGATTGTAGATTTCAGCACATATTGAATTAAGAGGGATACTATGTCCTATTTGGAGGTATTAATATCTTTGTTTGTTTTTTTTCATTTTTTTATTACATATTGAAGGAATATGGCCCTCAATCATTTACCCAGTAAATTCCTTTAAAAGGGCATTCTTTGATTTTTTTAATTGCTTTTTTCCCCAAAAAAATTACCAAATACATTATTTTTGAATGCAAAATATGCTGATTGCATTATTTAAAGAGGCACCCTGAAGGTTTACACACTATGCCTTTAAAGGGGCATTTGGGCTTTAAGTGTAATCAGATTTAAAAGAGTAAATTTCTTTTTTGCAATGAAAAAAAAGTGCGCACAAGCATTTTACCAGCAAATGCCTTTAAATGGGCAATCTCTGACTTTTCATTAAAAAAATACATTCATTTTCCTGTAAAATATAGTTTGTACATTTTGTGCATTTTTTTTGCATTATCTTTGCTATGCTATAGCCTGCAGAATTTGTACCATCATCTATTTTGAGTGCCACTAATTTGGCCCTTTCCAGCAAAAATACAGCTTATTTAGGGGTCATCAGGTAAAATAAAACTAACACCCAGCTACTTGGTATTTCACAATATGATAGTAATGGAAAGAAAAAACCAAATGTTCATCATTTGTTGTCATTTAGTTTTTTTCAAGAATAATGACAAAATATGCAGTACCTCTTTCATAAGTCAATCTCTTGTGTATTGAGTACATTGTATGTGACTGACAAATCCTTAGCAAAAGTACCTCATCTGGCAGTTTTACTGAACACAAAAAGATGGGGGTGGGCATAGGCGGGTGTAGGGGTGCCTGAACCTGCCACTGATATGTTAGGAGTAGGCTTATTGAAGATTTCACATCACTAAATAATGTCACTTGAGGGCTCTTGTCCTGATTTGCGGTGTTTTTATATTGCGAATACTGTTACGCACTAATAAATCAACATAAAAAAAAAATTGGGCAGATTTTTGGAAAAAATTTGCCAGGTATAAATGTAGGCTTGAATCTAAGCATCTGCCAAGATTGAGAAAGATTCTGCGTTTTTATTCAGATTTTTTCATGTATTTCTCGAGCCGGCTGCTTCTAGGTAAAATCACAAAGTGGGTCTATAATGAAAATGTGGCAAGCAAAGTTTATAGTCTTTGTGTTCCAGAAGCTTGAAAATTCAATGGTCACCAATATATTTATTTTTGTTTTTTTACTTGCTTGTTTGTTTGCCTGTCAGGAAAACATCAGTTTGAAAAATTGAGTAGCTTCGTAAGGTTGGTAGAACCATTTTAATAGAGGCCATTTTGAACACTAAGTATTGTGCACAAGGGAGCGCACGTGTGTGAGCCTATATGGAGGACGTTTTGATTGAGCAAGTTAGCCCTGTGCCAAACAAATTTTGATTAGTATTTGCATATTGACTGATGAGGTGTTGTTGATTGTAATTCATATAATTTATAGCTAAAATTGCAGAAAAAAGCAACATTTACTAGTATACCAGTGCTAAGGTGAGTTATGGCCCGATATTGAAGATTGGAGAAACATCAGTATGGTGGCACTGTTAGGTCAATACCTGGACAGGTAAGCCTACCTTTTGTGTGTGTGTGGGGGTGTGTGGATGGGGGAGAGAAGGTAGGTTAAGTTTAATTATGACAGGCAGCCAATTTGGAGATGGAGAAAACATCGGCATGGTGGCACTGTTATAAATTATGTTGGGGGGGTAGGCTAAATTTATGTCAGACAACAAGACAGATGCACAGATATGACAAAAGCAGAAAAAACATGATCACAAATGCAATGCATGAATTATGCATGTGTGTTGAATTACATGGGTCTATGACCATGTTGGTGAAATCATTAGCCTAGCCTACATGCCACCCCCCCACACACACACACACACACAAGGTAAGTTTACCTGATCCAGGGGCCCATTTCATGAGCTCTAGCAGCCTGTATGTTTGTTTGTTTGCATGCATTACCATATTAATTTCATGTCTCAAATATTATGCAGATGGGGATCAACAATTTCTAAACAAATTGATTTCAATTTGATCCATTTCAGTACCCCATGACCTTTAACGTGTGCTATCTACAGTAGATAGCAGATTAATTGTATTTGGTGCCAAGTTGAATTTTATCCCAAAAATAACAACTTGAGATCAGTCACTCATAGTGAAGTTATATAATATTAATTAGTATTAAAATGCTTAGAAAATTATAAAATCAGACATTTTGAGGTCTGTGAAACTGTTATCAATTAATTTGTTTCCCTTGATATGCAAACAATGAAACTTAAAAGTTGTCATCAGTTTGTACTTCCATAACTTGCATGTTCATGACTCAAGTTGTTGAGTAACAAGTTGGCAAGGTAGTATGTAAATGACTGGTAATTGAGACTTACTTATCCCACAATGCAGTTTTGACCATTTTACATTCTATAGATGTCTGCCCTCCCATGGATAAACCCTGCAATTACATAGTAAGAACAAAGCAGATTATGATATTATTAAGGGACGCACCATTAGATTCTCAGGGGGGGGCATGGGAGTTTGGGTCAGGCAGAATTTTTTTTTTTTCGCCGCCCGAAGGACGAATTTTTTTTTTTTCGCCTCCAAGAGCACCAAATCTTTTTTTTAGCCGCCTTTGGCCTAACGAAAGTTATTTTTTCAATTTTAATGTACATTTTATACAAAGTTGGGTGGGGAAATTTTTTTTTTTACTCATCAGTGAGGCAAAATTTTTTTTTTTTTTCTCACTAGTGGGCAAAGTTTTTTTTTTTTTTCACTAGTGGGCAAAGTTTTTTTTTCAAAAACTCCCATGCCCCCCCTGGAAATCTAATGGTGCGCCCCTAAGTAAGCACTGCCCAGGGATGATATTATAAGCCCCGCCCATATGTATGTTGGGCTTATGTTATCGCCCAAATGGTTGTAGGCCTGTTTGTTTGCCTGCCTGTTTGCTTGGTTGTTTAGCTGTCCGTCCGTTTGGGCGGAAGCAAAACCATTAATCCACTCTGTAGCTTAAACGCAATAACTGATCAACTTCAAACTTGATATGGTGATATGATATGGTGGACTGATGTGTTGTATAGTTTTGTGTCATGTGATTTGCATATGAATATTAATGAGTTTATTTGCATATTTTGCCTACATTTTCATTAATTCACTCTGCAGCTTAAATCAATCCAGTGCAATAACCGATCAACTTCAAACTTGTGTGGTGTAGTATATGATATGGCGGCTTGATGTGCTGTATACATGTAGTTAAGCAAGCACTACCAAGCAGACGATATTATTAACCCTAACACACCAAGAACTTTTTGGCAACTGGAAGGGAAAGAAGGAAGGAGTAAAGAGAGAAAACAAACAAAGAAGTTTTTTGCTCTGGGTGGGATTTGAACCTGAGACCCCTCTCATGCCACGCACTAGGTTGGCGACTGGTAGCCACAGGTCTTTCGCTGATCTGGCCAATGAAAGTGTGCATATATATCACTAAAGGTGATTGTGTCACCACATCATGTGGGATGCATGCACGCGCAGTGCATATATCAAGTAGTATTTGGGATTTTAAAAGTACTTAGGATTTTTAGGGTTCAGCAAGCAGCTGCCAAGCAGGCACTATAAATGAGCAGGCACAAAATGATATTTACAGATTGATAGATTAATTATGAGAAATTTGTTTAAAGCAAAATCTTTGTTTCTTTAATTTCAAAACTCAAAAGAAGATGCACCCATGGTATATTTGATGCTGGGTGTACACATGTAAGTAGTTTTGATATCATAGACTTATTGTATACAAAATCCTGAATGAGAATACATTTTGAAATGCTACTCATTAAAGCTTAACAAATTAAATGGATTGCTCATTTTTGCTAGACAAATAATAAACTTGTAATTGTGCTAAATCAAGAAATAAACAGAAATCAGGGCCTAGACAATTTCTTTGCAACCTTCTAATAATTATGTATTTGATTCAGTGCTGGTACACAGCCCATTTTTTAAAAACATTTTCAATAGTAGAGGTGTGTACTTATTTCGCTGTTGGTTAGTAACCATGAATATAGAAATTCATTTTGGTAGAAACTTATTCACATGTGTGTGTGTTGGAGAGTGTGGCGTGATATGGTTCGTTTATATTGTATGCATGAGAAATATGTGAACCGTTAATGACATGATTTCTTTCATAAAATTTTTTTTCACATATTGAATAGGTATAGAATTTTAGATATGAATGTAATTGTTGGTGATATTGGTCCCTGGATGTGATCTTGTGATGTCTCCATTGTTGGCATTGGTATCTAATGATGAATTGAATAAGTTCAGCAGCACAACATTTTAATAGGAATTTGAATTGAATGTGAAAACTGTTAGTGTATAATAGTATAGGGTTATTATGTGATCCAACTTCAATGGCACCTCTGTCACTTTCAAAGAGGTATCATCATCATTATCATCATCATCATTACCATCATCATCATCATCATCATCATCATCATCATCATCATCATCATCATCAACTTTTGTAATCTGGAGAAACAGATATTATGGAAATGAATAATCAAGATGTATAATATAATTGCTACAATTAATACCCCTTCATAGAAACATCGGCTACGGTGTCATGCACAGATTTGGTTTAAAATGATACAGGATGTGCAGTTGGGTGAGAAAAACTTGCCTGCCAAATTTTAATTTTTGCCAACAAAGCGTTTTTGAGTTATGCCATTTTTTGTCATTAGGAAACCCCATTGACTTTGTACATAAAGTGGTTTTGACACTAAGCCTCGTTCACTAAAATTGGTAAAAGTTTGAAAATGGATACTATGTTTAAATATTATTTTTTCTCCTTTCTATCCCCTTTATAGAACTACTTTTTGGATCTTTTTTTTACAAAAATGTTACCAAATAATATTAGTGACTTTTTTCCTACATATTGGCCAGTAATAAAGGGAATATTTGCAGGTAATGTTAGTACTTGCTCAAATTATCTTGATTTGATCTAGAAACACTGAATGACCCAATTTCATAATTATTGTCTGAGGTAACCATAGGGCCAATTTTAACAAACAAGGTGTCATATGAAAGAATATTAAATTTAGAAACTTTTCTCGCCAGCTTTTTGTAATAAAGTGTTTCTATTTTAAGTTATGGGTGTTTCTAAATTTCCCTAATTTAAAAAGGGAAAAAATGATTTTTCTCAAAAAATAAACACTTTATCAAAAAAATCTGGCGAGAGAATTTAGATATTATGCTTATTAACCACCCCACAAACTATGGAAACCATATCACATTCCCTCTTGGCTAGCAATAATTATTTGTAGAAAAAATTAGGAATTTTCAAAAATAAAGAAAAACATAAGAAATGTTTAAATTTTCTTGAAACATTAAAAATAAGTGGAGTAAAAACTTATCTTAAATTGGTTATATATTTGATATGGATACATAATTCTGATTTGATATAGTGGCTATTTTCCTGCAAAGGCCTATTATCCGATGATCCTACCTATGATGACAAGACAACCATTATTCAAAGTGAGTGCCAAAAATCAAGTTTCCATCAAATCATTGGAGAAGACAATCAAGCAATGTTGGTTTATATTCTTGATATGCATATAGGGATTGCTTTTTTAAACATTAGTGTTTTGTATCTTTATATTGTGTTCATGATCATAAATCAGACATGTTATTCATTAAAGGGGCATGGGCCAATCTTACCCAATACAAAACATTGTTTGGTTGTTTGCAACCTACTGACCCCAATCTTGAAAATCTGGAAAAAAGGTTTTACTGTACAAAAGAATATCGACCCGAATTTTGAAAAATTAGGAAAAATTTTGCTATTGGGGAAAAGATATTTACACAGTTTCTTTACATTTCTAAACTGTTTTAAAACATGAATGAGGTCATGCAGATATGAAAGATCCCAATTTAGTATTTATTTATTAAGTTTATTTTGGCTATGATCTTAAAAATTAAAAAAAAAATCTGACCGACCGACCCTTTTTTTCTTGGCCTTATCTTTGGCCTGATCCTTGGCCTTATTCTGTTTTCTATCTTACATTCAGGCCTCCATTAAAACAATATGTTTCCAAATTTTGAGTTGTATTGCCCAGTGGTTTTGATATAAGAAGCAAACATGTGTATAACAAGGCCCCATACTTCCAGTGTGATTACCACAATTTTGTTAGCACCATCTAAATGAAACATATCTGGAGTGTTACATTTAACTGAGGTAATGAGAAAAATATGAGCTTTCTTCTGATACAAAGTTTTGATAAATACAAATGGGGGATGAGGCTGTTGATTGGGTCATACACCTTTAAATTTGCATTGAATATCAGACTACATATTAAATAGACCCTAATTAGCTTGATGATTTGTCAAGTTAAAAATTAATTTACTGCTGGTCAGTGGTCACAGACAGGTTTGTAGTTACCCCAAGTTGAGTGTAGGGTAAGTTTACTATCCAATTAGATTGTAGCCCTACTAGTATAGGGCCTTTTGACTGTGGTGATCCAAAACCATGCTATATCATAAAACCTGGCTGTATCCAGAGAACTGCTGCCAGTGACTGCTAATTCCCCAGCGGGTGGAGCAATCACTGGGTTTTAGCAGTTCTCAGATACAGTGTGTTTAAAAGGCACTATAGTAGGGCTATTAGAGCACTGACTCGGGATGCAATCTGTTTAGTGAACACAAGCTATCGTGGAATAAGCTCCAGGGGTATCACCCACCTAAAAAAAACGTAACAAATTTCTTTTGCACTTCTTATGATGAAAAAATCATTCATTAAAAAAAAATTGAAATTCAAAAATGTCACTCATCACCTGATCTGTTTCTACTGCTCATATCACCTCACAATGCTCACATCACCCGTCAACCATTTGCACTCATCACCTGATCTGTTTCTACTGCTCATATCACCTCACAATGCTCACATCACCCGTCAACCATTTGCACTCATCACCTGATCTGTTTCTACTGCTCATATCACCTCACAATGCTCACATCACCCGTCAACCATTTGCACTCATCACCTGATCTGTTTCTACTGCTCATATCACCTCACAATGCTCACATCACCCGTCAACCATTTGCACTCATCACCTGATCTGTTTCTACTGCTCATATCACCTCACAATGCTCACATCACCCGTCAACCATTTGCACTCATCACCTGATCTGTTTCTACTGCTCATATCACCTCACAATGCTCACATCACCCGTCAACCATTTGCACTCATCACCTGATCTGTTTCTACTGCTCATATCACCTCACAATGCTCACATCACCCGTCAACCATTTGCACTCATCACCTGATCTGTTTCTACTGCTCATATCACCTCACAATGCTCACATCACCCGTCAACCATTTGCACTCATCACCTGATCTGTTTCTACTGCTCATATCACCTCACAATGCTCACATCACCCGTCAACCATTTGCACTCATCACCTGATCTGTTTCTACTGCTCATATCACCTCACAATGCTCACATCACCCGTCAACCATTTGCACTCATCACCTGATCTGTTTCTACTGCTCATATCACCTCACAATGCTCACATCACCCGTCAACCATTTGCACTCATCACCTGATCTGTTTCTACTGCTCATATCACCTCACAATGCTCACATCACCCGTCAACCATTTGCACTCATCACCTGATCTGTTTCTACTGCTCATATCACCTCACAATGCTCACATCACCCGTCAACCATTTGCAGAATACAAACATTCTGTTTCCTTTGAGCAACCAGGTTAAAGGATGACAGTAACTACTTTTGAATGTAAACTTAACAGTAGCCTGCCCATGTAATCGCACTTGCAAGTAGCTACTTGCGAGCTAAATTACTTTCGATGATTTTACATGTAGTATCTTACATGTAGCAAGCTACTTTGGAAAGTAAGGCCTGAAGACTTGCAAGTAACTCGCAAGTAAGTATATGACCTTATGTTGACCATAATGGGGTTGGATTCATGTAAAGAAAAGAAGTATGATAAAGAAAAAAGTTCATTAGTAATTGAATTTGTAGAGTTGATGTGAGTTTGTAGGTTTATTGAAGGTTTACTGAGATATTTATGTAAAATGAAAGAAAACAGAGATATAAAATGTCACTGTTCTCATCAGCACCTCGTATGTGTCCACATTCAACTTATCAATACATTTATTTTTTTTTCAATTTCAAACTTAAAGGATTTAGGTCTCTAATTTCTCGTACCATATTAGACTTCTCCGTAGTCCACTTGCCCATCATACATACTCTAGCTATTACATTCATAAAACACTGATTTGTATTAATTTGTGCTCAATTGATTTTCTACATCTGATCTTATCAGTGACCATACTCCCTCTGTTTGCTAGTTCCCCATGTGGACTTCTTACTTTTGATTCCAGTTAAAATGCTTCACATGGCCTTATGGAAGCCGTTCAGTATACTGGCCTACTAAAATTAGCCATGATGTAATGCATCTTTAAATGGATCTGGCTTGTGATTGGTCATCCAGATCTTGTGATGATTTAAATCCTCCAGGGACGTGCCATTATCACTAAATACAGTGTACACAACTATCTGTGGAATTTGCAGCGCTTTGTGTTGTTTTCATTGTTTGGTCAATGGAAGTCTTATTTTTGGAAATAACTCATTGAATTCAATATAAATCTGTATCCAAGCTCCACCCACTCAAGGTATAAGGTTTTTCTGTTTATCATTGAGACCCTGTTAACACAGATATGTTTTTGAATAGACGAAAGCTGGCAATACTCCAAAACTTTTTGTGTGGGGGTACAGTGGGTTAGAGGTATTCACATCATGATCTGTATTGAACAGTGAAATAATAAAAGAGGGAAATTAGTGTTTAGTTTTTCTTCAGATATCTGCTTTCTGTTCTCCTTCTGTTTCTAATTTCTAACATGGTCTTTCAAAAGCACCCAAGATGCACTCACCATGTGAACCCATTTTAACCTAAATATAGTGGCTTTTTTGCTGCAAACAAAATTTAAGTGATACAAAACTATAGTAGTAAAAATGGACTTATATTAACCAAAAACACACTGTTGAAATAAAAATAGAGAAGTTCTCAATAAAAAGAAATTGTCTCATCGAGGAATAAAAGATTTCTTGTCTCACCGAGGTGTTACAAAAAAACTTGCTTCACGAGGTGCAAAAAAAAATTACAAATCACAACCCCAACTACCTAACTCCTTGATATCTCGTAGTACAGCCCTTAACATGTGTGAGCTAAACCAGTTATTTGAGACACAAATCCTTGATTATACAACTGGTAAACACTTACAAGGTCAAACAGTTTCCATGATACAATTTTTTTCCAGCCATGGCTTAATTCCGAATTGTCACCTAATTTGGGTGTACTTGGTCTTGGGTCCAATCTCTATCATGGAAAGTTTGCTATATCTTTCTAAATATAATGATTGTTTGTTCTAGATTTGTGTTTTAGCGTTTCATATTTGAAAGAACTAATGTTTAATTGCAACATTTCGAAACTACAAACCCAAACTGGGTGCTATGATGTACAAGATTGGGCTAGGAGTATGCATTTTACCAAGTTAGCAATAGGCATTTCCTTCATGTTGCCAATGGATGACTTTCTTTATTATACTCAAAAACGGATTTTATTATACATGTACTAGAAAGTTGTTTACGTGCATATAGGCTCCTTCACAGTCGGTTTGTGTTGTGTATGTTTACAACTGAGCCACATATAGACTGGGTTGCCGGGACTACCAGACAAAGAATCTGTTTTTTGGCTATAATTTGGCCTCCTATCAGTTTTACTGATAAGATGGCTAATTGATTTGACTATAATTTGGCCTCCTATCAATTTTACTGATAAGATGGCTAATTGAAAATAAACACTTATTTTGTAAACAGATAATGCTCTGTGGTTATTTATGGATGGAAACTTATGAAATTGCTATTGATGAAATAATTAATATATTAAACATACATTTTGCTTTGTTAACGATAAAAATCCGTTCACAAATAAGGTTTTTAGAACATTTTGAACAATTTTGCTCTATGAAATTCGAAAAAGGATACAATTGCACCCCTGCTGATCTGACTACTGATAAGCTGTCAACAAGCATTGACAAGTAAAGTGTGACCACTAATTAAACAATAATAATGAGCATTATCTGACCATTCCCTGATCTGACCAGAGCTGGGTATAAATAGTGCACTACTACCAACACTAATTGATGTTGGGAGTGACACTAGTCGTCGAGGGGGGGGGGTACCAGTAATTGGGGTAGATAGTGGCTTTGGGAATCCCTGGGAGTGAGTAATCAGTCTTTTTGATTAGGCCAATGAAAGTCGATTTTGAGTTTCCTGTCACCGCCCTTACTTCATTTTCTGACCCTCATTTGAATTCATTATTGTGACTATTTTAATATACTTTTGAATCTCATTAGGGCTAAACATCCATCTTCAAAGTGAGTGAGTGGCAAATAACAACACATTTTACATTCGTGTTAGTCATATAACGAAAGGCAGAAAAATAATGAATAATGAAAAAGTTACCTCACTTGTTTTCAGAAATTATGTGACGGAAACTCAAAATTGACTGTTAGTGGCCTTATGATGTGATTGTAACTACCAGTAAACTATACATTGCGAATAAATATATCTAAAATTAATTACCATGCTTCAATATCAAGGTTAACAGTTACTGATAATAGATAATTGGATTGTTATGAAATGTGGTTGATATGAAATCTCTTAATTAAGCAGCAAACATTCTTAAGGTTATCTGAATATAGATTGTTGGATTGTTGTCACAAGGATGTGATTTCAATTGAGCCGTTTGTTACAAGTATGAATTAAATGTAGACCTATTTAGCACACATTTTCCAATTCAGCTTTGGACATGAAAATTTTGAGTATTTCCTAGTATGTCATTGGTGGTATTTACCAATAAATGCCAATATTTCGAACCAGAGTTGTGCCAAACAGTCAAATTTACTAGCTTTCCAAGTACCGGTACTTGCAATGCAAAATTATGAAACATGATCTTCATCCATGGCGTTGTCTTTTTAAAGACATTTCTTGTTTCTCATGATTTATTGAGCAAGAATACTCTTTTCTCAAAGTTGCTTGTTTTAGATACCCTATTCATGTTACGAATGATGTACAGTGCTTTGAGCTTGAAATTAACCCTTTTTATATGAATTTTTGTTCACAGATGATATTCACTGGTCACAGTGGCCCCCCTTGGGCTTGGAGAGCTCTCATTGCATGTAATATCAGAGAAGATGCTACATATTTCATTACACATAATAAACTGTTTCTCATTTAGGGTATTAAGAATGGGGAAAATGGTACTTTAATCACACAAATGTTACTTGAAAAGGGACTAAACTCGGCACCAAGATGCTGAAAATCAGTTGAAATGAAGGTAAAATTCAGGGTGAAATTGTACTAAGACAATCCTCAAAATGTGTGCTGTTTTGTTGGTTTTTCAACAAGTCTCCCGACTCTTTGCTACCAACGGTTTTATGTGGTTGTTTTCCCTATGCAAGAATTTTACTGTTTTATCACAACTCACAACAGTAAAATTTTTGCATAGGGAAAACAACAACGTAGTACTTGCTTTGGGTCCATTTTACACGGATGGACGGAAAGGCCTTCAGCTGGTCCTTGTACGCCGGTGATATACAACTTGAAATACATTGTACAAGACCATAGTTTGGTAGCAAAAAAGTAAACTAAGACAGTACCAACTGACCAGCAGGGAAACTTTGAATGGATCTAAAAATATTCAAGTAGTGTACACAACCAAGGAAAATAAATGTTAAAAACTGTTTAATATGTACAACAACATCCAAAATTTAGGTTTAAAAACACACCCCTATAAAAAAGAAAAAACAAGTAGCACTAGTAACTAGCACTGCACAAGAATAAATGAGAAAGACAGCAAAAGAAAGTGACAAGCATTAAGGGTAGACGAGGTATTGTTGGTCAAAGCAACCTAAAAATCGATTTTCATTATCTAGATTAATATATTATTGAAAAATAACACCTTGATGTTTTGCAAAAGTTCATTCTGCAAATCTTATACTTTGCAAACTTGCTTAATATATTATTGTTAATGAGTGATGTTTACAAAAGTGTTGTTGTTTCAGCCCTCTTTATAGACTACCTCGTAGTCCACTTGCCCATTCTGCATTATACTCTGGGTATTGTATTTGAGCTTAAAACTCTGATTTAATTAATGTGTGCACAATTGATAGATTTTCACATCTGATCTTTTTAGTCACCCTACACCCTCTGTTTGTTAGATCCCCAAGTGGACTACTGACATTGGATTGCGGTCAGAGATGCTTAACACGGCTGTCTATGAGCTTCTATGGATGAGATTGTCGAAATCTGGCCTACTAAAATTGGCCATGATGTAATGCATCTTTAAATGGATCTGGCTTGTGATTGGTCGCCCAGATCTCGTTATGGTTTAAATCCTCCGGTACCTATCATTACCATTAATAACTACATGATACACAAGTCTGCCGCCATTGTGTGGTGTAATTGCATGAACGCGTCACTAAGTGCATGAGCGCGTATTGTATTTGCTTGCGGTTAAATTTGATTGATAAACAAGTGTGATTGACAGTGTGAGTGTCAGGGACTTTGCCCACTCAAAATCGTGTTTAAAATTGGAAGTCCATAGTCTATTTTGAACCTGGAATTTCGCGATTAATAAACTTTGAGATTTTAAAATCAGAATTGTTCAGTGAAGTGCCAATACAATTATGACATTATGATAATTTATGTTGCATTCAATAATATAAGCCTACGTACACTTTACTTTTACTGTCACCAATATAATTATATAAACTTTTTCATAACAATTTTATACTAGTATATATTTTGATGTAATAAATATCAGTATAATTTCGAGTTCAACTGAATGCTTTTATCATGATTAACATGCTTTTATTTATCAAAAATAGACTATGGCATAGTCTACCCTCTTTACAACGTAACTCAAGAACCGCAGCACGTATAAAAGTATATCTGTGATATTTTAATTCTTCTACACACTCGCTATGAATTGAGCAATACAGTTTTTGCCAAAGCTCACTACCATTCGTAAGATGCTGTGAACTACCAAATCACAACAATTTAAAATAATTAATAACCTTAAGCATAGAATGAAAGGAAATTAGAATAATAATAATAATAAAAAAAACATACAAGGGAAAAATCAAATCAATTACGTGAGAAAAACAGACATGTGCAAGTATAAAAGGCCAACTAGGTCAAAAAGGGAAAAAACAAGGACTAGGACAAGCAAAGAAAATGTTATTTTGTCACGGAAGATCGAGTAAGCAAGATCACTGTTGAATTATTTTGCTGCATACTTTATTGCTATGTTTAGATAAATTCCCTTTTTTCTACCTGATTTCATTCCCAGGGTTCATTGATAATTATAAAGAAAATACAATGCGACCTAAAATCCACTGTTTTTCAACCCCGCATTTAAATTCGGTCTTCAGCACTTGTTTTTGTATAATGTGCAATAGTCTGTAGAATACTTGGCAGCAACACACTTTACATGTATAACCAATAAAAGATACCATATAAAATATTGAAAAATACAATACAAACTTATATGTGATTGTACTCTAAGGCCAAAAAAATATATTGTTTGCTTGTCCATAGATCACTTTCAGAAGTTGGGTCGATCGGGAAAAGGTTTTTTTCTTTTCTTTTTTCTTATATCTTTTTTCAAGTACCAAAAGTATAATGTGAAATATTGATTGTATGTAAAACACTTTCTGACCACAGAATTTCCACCAAAGATAAGTTCAAGGTAAACCATACTTTATTTGATATGTACATACTTGGCAGACTTAAAATACTGCATTTTTAAGTTCACCAAGTTAACCATCATCCAGGAGCGACTGGACAGGGGAAACATGCAGGAAATGGTATTATATTACAACAAATCTACAGTTTTTCAGACTTTCAGAAAATTGTAAAAAGAAACCTTTTTTAAAAAAAAAAAAGGTTCTACGGTCGGGACTGATGGACGGTTGGTTGGACAAGGACAAGCAAACAACTTTGTTTTTGGCCTAATCTGTGTTTAAGTGATGAGCTACTTTTGCCAAAATTTGTCCAGAAATTTGAAGGGCCATGTTTACTTTGATGTTTTGCTTAGAAATATTTATCACAGGTTGAACTTATGATACCCATGAAAGAGTTAAGTGTACAGATTAATATTTTAGCATGATCAATTAAATTGTTAGGTGATAGGAAATTCTTCAAATTGGCTTGTTATGTACATTTATCGGTGCATTTTGGCTCACACTCTTTTGTGTGTGTGTGTGGGGGGGGGGGGGTGATTTCAAGCAGTCTGTGTTGACCAATTTTCCTATACTTTTGCGGAATATTTACAAACCCTTGAAATAAGAATTATAGTAGATATAATTTGTGACTTGGTAATGTAAAGAAGGCATGTTTGAACCTCTAATACAAAATTTTTTTCTTATTTTTCACTCTCGCACACTTCTATTTCGCACATAATATTTTTGTCACTCTAAATTAAACTTTTTTGTTGTTAAATTTTTCAGTCGAAAAGACTTCCTGAGATACCCTGCTACATGTCCATAATACAATAAACCAATTTTGAAATATCTGTATTTTTAGATTCACCAGAACCAAATTCTGCACCTTTTGAACAGTAACAGGTTAACACCAAATTCTGTACAACTTTGTCAGTTTTACCAACTTTCACAAATTTGCACCATAAATGGTTGAAAAATGCTAAATTTTTGCAAAATAGTTTTTTTTTAAATTAATATATATAATTTTTACTGAAGAGTTCTTTTTATTATTTTGCCTGAAAAAATTTAGGTAAAAAAATGTTTTTGGGGAATTTTCTCAAAAACTGAGCATTTTTGCCCAAATTTTACCTCACAGATGAATTCGTCAAGTCTTTGCCATTCTATATGTATACTTTTTTTTTATTATAGTAGACCAACAATTTAGCAGTTATGAGGCCCAACAGTTTCCATAATTCCAGGGTTAAGACCAACCTTAACATGCTATCTACTGAAGATAACAGTGTGTAATATTGACTATTAGCTATACCTGACTTGCTAAGTACTGAAAATATCAGTTTATAGTATTTCTCACCAAAGTAAACTGGTGTTAGCTGAAATCAGTGAAATGTGTGATAATCTACAAGCTACAGCAAATAGCAATGTATTGCATAAAGGTGCTATCTACTGAAGATAGCAATGTGTAGTATTGACTATTAGCTATACCTGACTTGCTAAGTACTGAAAATATCAGTTTATAGTATTTCTCACCAAAGTAAACTGGTGTTAGCTGAAATCAGTGAAATGTGTGATAATCTACAAGCTACAGCAAATAGGAATGTTTTGCATTAAGGCGCTATCTACTTAAGATAGCAATGTGTAGTATTGACTATTAGCTATACCTGACTTGCTAAGTACTGAAAATATCAGTTTATAGTATTTCTCACCAAAGTAAACTGGTGTTTGCTGAAATCAGTGAAATGTGTGATAATCTACAAGCTACTGCAAATAGCAATGTTTTGCATTAAGGCGCTATCTACTTAAGATAGCAATGTGTAGTATTGACTATTAGCTATACCTGACTTGCTAAGTACTGAAACTAAACAGTTTGTAGTATCTCTCATCAAAGTAAACTGGTATCAGCTGAAATCAGTGAAATGTGTGATAATCTACATGTTTCATATTTGAAATACCATATTTACTCTATTAAACACCCCTTCTATTTAACACCCCACCTCTTTTCTTTTCAAAGAAAAAGTGACCGGAATGCAGAAATTTCTATGCCAGCATAGCATGTAATCATTGTAAGTAAGCTTAAAACTGACTTGACATGATTGCAAAATTACATTGACAAATCCTCTATTCTATCTAATCTTGCATTTCCATCCAATTTATTGCCACATTATAGTAGAATGTTCATATATTTAACAAATTTAATTAATTCTTGCATAAATATGCACTTACAGATCTGATTTCTAGTATTTTTTGATAATTATGTGGTCCCTATATAGGCACCTGTATGTTGTATTTTAAAGCTGAAATAATATTTCGTAAGTTCTGGATGTCGTTTTTTCATTGATAATTAACCTACTCTTTTTGAAAATCCAAACGCTCCAGGGCGCTAAATTAGAGTGAATATGGTACGGATATGTTTTCCCACAAAATCGCTTGCATGCAAAAGATAGACATTGGGGCACAATTTTTAACCATTTACCATGAGAAAGTGGTCACTTTGTTAGTTTTTGGCTCCAGCGAAGCTAAGGAGTCATCGTCATCAGAACCGTAGGGTTACACAATACAGTGTTGGTTTTTATGCTAAGGAATTTTTGTGCTTGGCTTTTAGGTTTTCAAATTGGTTTCTAAGTTTTGCTAAATTATTTTTTCATCGATTGCACTCCCGATAGAGTTGAAATTCAGTTGAGAAAATGTGATTTTTGTTAAAAAGCCACCATAACGAAGTTATTACTTGGTTCCCCAGTGTGCTAGAGATTATTTTGGTCTGTATAATTTAACCTTAGCGTGACAATGGCGCAAAACCAACGGAAGTTTAACATTAAAATGTCTAAAAGATTTTAGTACTCTCAGGTTCAGATTCAAAAGTTATTTTGACTTTCCTAACTTTTCTTAACTATTTCTTTACAATTTAAATAAAGAAATAGTTAAGAATATCAAAAAAAATAGTCATGAAAATTGTCGAATCTTGAATAAATCGGAACAAAATGAATTTCCTAGTGGACTATTTTCCTTGCATGCAAGTGCAAATTTTTGCTTTTTTTTTTTTTTTTTTATCTCCCAATGATGTAATGCGTAATTATCCAAATAGTGCTGTCCTTAGAAATTAGCCCCAAAATGAACCAATCACAGACATCGTAATGAACAGTCTTTGGCAGTGGAACAAGTCAACAAACAACCAAGATGTCTGCCCCCACATGAACACACATGACAGATGTCGCCGGCGAAATTGCACCACGATAAGTCGATGGTTAAAACAAATGAAATTAAATATGTCAAAGGACAGATTGTTACTCTATTTGGTAAAAATATCCCAAAGAGAGATCGCAAGGTGTCTGGGAGACTAGGAGTAGGAGCAGTACTACCTCTACGATCGATGCAACTTTCAGAAGTCGGAAACCACTCAGTCATCAGCCATCATCATGGCATATGCTCATGCACATGATGCACTCATGGACTACATAGCACTGGTACATCATGTGTACGTACGTACACCCGGGACGTAAACCTGGTAAAGTCATAGTATTACTACTAGCCACTGAGTGAATTCAATCACCAAACCAAACATCCTTTTTCAACTGGCTTTTCAAAAAAAAAAAAGATAATTACGATGGCCCAAATATTTTCTCAAACATCTTACTATAAATAGGGGAATGTTGTATGTATCTATCTATCTATGTATGTATCATGTATAAAGGCTCCGTCAGTTTCGATCCAAATGTCGCCAAATTCATAAGGGAGATCGAGGAACTTACCGAGACGGTTATGCAAAAATTTGGTTGGAAACGGGAAAGAATTGGCTGCAAAAACAGTAATAAAGTGAGTTTTTTGGGCAATTATATAGCGGTTGTTTGTTTACGGCCTATGCCAATCTAGCATAAACCGCGCCGTCGTTAGCGTCGTCGGCGTACACGACTCGTGCCACTTGACTTGCACGCACGGCGTACACGGGTACGGGTTATGGTTTAGGGATACGGGATGGGAAAACGGGATTAGGCCTACGAAGACTTAAAATAAAGTAAAAGGTTATAGTAAGATAATGGAAACAGGGTTAAAAAAAAAAATAAATAAATAAATAAATAAATAAATAAATAAAATAAATAAATAAATAAATAAATAAGAAAGAAAATAAATAAATACAAGCTAAGCAGGACAAAGAAAGGGGAGAGCAGAAACTGAAAAGAAAGAAAGAAGCTAAAAAGGAAATGCAAGAAGAGACAGTTCTATAAAAAAAATTGAAATTTACCTTTTCAATGAGTCTACCTGTTCAGTAATTCCTCCTGTTTGAGTGAACGCTCCCGTTTACTCATCTAGCGGGGACCCGCGCGAAGCGCGGGTGTCCCGCTAGTAAAAATAATGCCCAAAGACAAGTAATAATAATATAATATTGAATAAATTATGCCCACATTACGCAACGTCTGTCTGTCTGTCAGTTTACTCCAGAACTCTAGTTTCAAATTAGCCTCAAACATCATGGCCCTGTTCCTTCCTCACTAGGGCCCTGAATGCCATACGTGCGTAAAAACGGGGCACCGTGAAGTCACGTCAGCGGTGATGACGCCACACTGACGGCATCTATTTATAGGAAGAATTCAAAACACGGCGACGATAACAGTCACAAGTCTGGTCTTTTTACATCATCAAATGTGCTCAAAATTTATGAACATGCACCAAATATGTTTTGTTTAACTTAGTCACATCGTGAGGAATGGTAGGAAGTGTATTTATGAGAAAAAGTGGTATTTTATGTGTACCCTGGACCAGATATGCTCAGAAGTCTCAGTCCTTTGTACGTAGAAGGACAGTGGAAATCGTAGTGACGGAGGTGTGAGTACCTCGGGCTAGTTTCGAATTTGTACACGTTCTTAGGCATTCCATGCTAGAGTGCTTTGCTATCGTTTTTCAGGCAGACAGCGGTGCAATTCTGTTAATGTTGAAATTTGGATGAAAGTTATTTCGATGAGTCAACTGCATCTTTTGAGCAAGATTTGCCTTTTTTTGCCGAAGAGTGAAGTGTAATTTTAGCAACATTTTTGATGCAATCGCCTGTTGTGATCTGCTGTGTTTACTTCTGAACTTCCATTGCTTTACACGGTGTCATTCTTCAGCAAATCTGACTAGATTTTGAATGCAATGTAGAATGTGAAGCTATCGGTGAGCAAATTCTTATTTTTTCGGAGACTAGGGGTCGCATGTTCCTCAAACTTGGTGGGTGGGTGCATCTTGACCCGAGACAGAACAAGTTTGTTTTGGCAAGTGGGTCAAGGTCACCCGAGGTCATTTGAGGTCAAATTAGTAAAACTGTCATGGCACGAATTAGAAACTTGGTGGGTACAGTCAACATTTAGAGCCAAATTTTTGGAAGGTCATTTCGGGTCACCAGAGGTCATCTGAGGTCAAATTAGAAAAAACTGTCCTGTGGGCATGAAACTTGGTAGGTACAGTCAACATTTAGAGCCAAATTTTTAGAAGGTCATTTTAGGGTCACCAGAGGTCACACGAGGTCAAATTAGTAAAAACTTTTGGGCGGGCATGAAATTTGGTGGGTACAGTCAATATATATAGAGCCAAATTTTTGGAAGGTAATTTCAGGGTCAGCAGAGGTCATCTGAGGTCAAATTAATAATAAGTGTTGGACGGGCATGGCAGGTACAGTCAACATTTGAGTCATATTTTTGGAAGGTCATTTTGGGGTCACCAGGGGTCATCTGAGGTCAAATGAGTAAAAAGTGTTGGATGGGCATGAAACTTGGTGGGTACAGTCAACATTTAAAGGCAAATTTTGGAAAGTCATTTCAGGGTCACCAGGGGTCACCTTGAGGTCAAATAAGTAAAAACTGTCAATGGGCGTGAAGCTAGGTGGGTATCGTCAACATTTGGGAGTCAAATTTTTGGAAAGACATTTGGGGGGGTCAACAGGGGTCATCTGAGGTCAATGTAGTAAAAACTCTCGGACAGGCATGAAACTTGGTGGGTAAGTCAACATTTAGAGCCAACTTTTTGGAAGGTCATTTTAGGGTCACCTGTGGTCATCCAGTGTGATTTGATTTGATTTGATTTTATTCGGTACTCAGAAATTACAATGTTTACATATAAATAGACAATTAACAATAATATAAGATGTACACATTTTTAAAAACAACACATTAAGATGATAAAACATTATAAAAACATTATAAAACAGCAGAGTACCAAGGATAGCCCAAAAAGCTTTTCAAAAGAAAAGCTTATTTCCATTGGGGTCCTTAAACATATGAGGGGAGGGGGAATGCAAAGAACACTGAAGACAAAAAAATATGAAACACCAACACAAAATATTGCACATGAAGTGAGACCAGCTCACATTAATTAGCTTGACCAGCAAGGTGTTTTTTGACTAAAATTTTGAAAGTGTTGATTTTATTAACTTGCTTGATTCCCTTTGGCAAAGCGTTCCAATGATGAATAGTGGTGTTATAGAATGTGTGACTAGCTTGACCTTTACAAAGAGGAACAACAAAGTTGTATGGGCTACCCCTGGTACTGTGCCTATGAGCTGCAGATATACGAGTAAAATACAATTTTAAATATTCAGGGGCAAGATTATGAAAAATCTTAAAAGCATGATTTAGTTTAAGCTGAATAACCCTATCATTGACTGAAAGCATCCCAACCTTATTCAACTCGTTTTGACCAATGTGGGAACGGGGCCCCAAACCCAAAATATATCTGACAGTCTTATTTTGCATGACTTGAAGTTTATTTTTGTAATGTTGAGAAATTGACAAATACCACGAAGAGCAAGCGTAATCAAAATGACATAAAATTAAGGCCGATAACAGTATCTTGCGGGTTTTCATATTAAGGAAGCCAGCCTGTCTATATAAAAATTTGAGTCTACCGCTGGTCTTCTGAATGACGTTTGCAGCAATAGAATCACCAGACAATGTGTTATCAAGAGTGACACCCAAATACTTGACAGACGTAGAGTTTTCAATAGTCTCACCATTGCATTTGACAGAGAAGTTATCAATAGTATTGAGCTTCCTTTTAGTTCCAAACAGAATGCACTCAGTCTTACCGAGATGAAGTGAAAGTTTGTTATCGATCAACCATTGTCGGCAAGACTCCAATTCTTGACTTAACTTATCAGTAACAATTTTGGGATCTTTATGTGAAACCAGCAAGGCACTGTCATCGGCGTATAAAAGAAGTTTGCAATTGACACTGATCGCCATGTCATTCACGTAACAGAGAAATAAAATAGGGCCAAGTATACTGCCTTGGGGAACACCGCATGAAATTTCCAGTGGACCAGAATCAACCTGATTGGCATTAACAATTTGACTCCTACCACTCAAATAAGATCTAAACCAATCCACTGAAGAAACACCCATGGCCTCAAGTTTGTTAAGTAGAATGACATGGTTCACAGTGTCGAATGCTTTTTGAAGGTCAATTAAAACCATACCAGTAAAATTGCCCCTTGAAGTTTGGTTATGAACATGGTCAGTAAGATGAGTTAAGCAGGTCTCTGTTGAGAAGGCTCCTCTAAATCCAGACTGAAAACTATAAAGAATATTTTTCTCTCTCAAATAGTTCTCAAGCTGGACATAGACGGCCCTCTCAAGCAGCTTGGAAGCAACACTAAGAATACTTACTGGCCTATAATTACCAACTTCAGAACGATCTTTCTTTTTAAACAGAGGCTTAACACGGGCAGTTTTAAAGTCATTTGGAACAGAACCAGAACTAAAAGACAAATTGATAATATGAGCAAGGTGATCTTTAAGAACTTTAGCACCATCCCTGAGGAATCTAGCTGAGATTCCATCCAGCCCAGTACTTTTGGATGGATTTAAAGCACATAACTCTTTATACACAAAATCGGTAGTAACAGGTGAGAGCTGGAAAGAATTATGAGAAACACCTTTGTCAGTATAGTAATTTGCAAAAACATCTGAATCTGTACAAAAATTTCCCTCTGGTGGAGGAAGATTATTGACCAAATTATCAGCAACATTTGTATAGAATTCATTAATATAGTTAGCCACTTTGCTTGAATTAAAGCACATTTCACCATTAATATTCAACACAATTTGAGACTGATCTTTGTTCTTCGTGCTGTACCCCAAGGATTTGAGTTCTTTCCAAAGAGCTTTGGTGTTGTTTTTTTTTTTTTTTTTGATCTTGTTAGCAAAATGAGTAGCTTTTGCCTTCTTGATATCTCTTTGCACTTTATTTCTGAGTTTACAGTAACTGGAATACAGCTCAGGGTCTTTCTTATTTTTAAACATGTGCAAAAACTTGTCCCGAGCTCTTATGTCAGAAAGAATTTCACTGGACATCCAAGGCTCAGTTCTGTTTTTCAAACGAATTTCCTTAATGGGAGCAATGGTGTTTAAAATACTCAAGAAGGTTTCTTTAAAAAAATTCCAAGCTATATCTACATTACTACAATACACATGTGACCAGTCGGCCACGGTCAGTGCATCCAGCAGGACATCTTTATTATAATTTTTAAGAGATCGCACTTTGATCACATTATGCCTATTGAATTGCACCTTACTGATCTTCCTGGTGCAATAAATGAGGAAATGATCGCTGAGGCCTACACTGACCGTGCCCGACTGGCAGATATTATTCCAATTATTACAGACAACATGATCAATAATTGTAGAACTAGTCTCAGTAACTCTGGTATATGAATCAATCAACTGCTTACAATCAAATGATTGTAAAACTTGTTTCATTTTCTTGAATATGGGTGTCTGAGGTCAAATTAGTAAAAACTGTCATATGGCCATGAAACTTGGTGGGTACAGTCAACATTTTAGAGCCAATTTTTGAAAGGTCATTTTGGGGTCAACAAGGGTCATCTAAAGTCAAATGAGTAAAAACGGTCGGACAGGCATGAAACTTGGTGGGTACAATCAACATTTAGAGCCAACTTTTGGAAGGTCATTTTGAGGTCACCAGAGGTCATCTGAGGTCAAATTAGTAAAACTGTCATATGGGCTTATAAATAGGTGGATACAGCCAACATTTATAGCCAAAATTTTGGGAAGGTCATATCTGGGTCACTAGGGGTCATCTGAGGTCAAATTAGTCAGAACTGTCTGATGGGCTTGAAACTTGTTGGGTACAGTCAACATTTGGAGTCAAATTTTTGGAAGGTCATTTTGGGGTCACCAGGGGTCATCTGAGGTCAAATTAGTAAAAACTGTCGGATGGGCATGAAACTTGTTAGGTATAGTCACTTTTTAGAGTCAAATTTTGGGAATGTCATTTCAGAGTCACCAGGGTCATCTGAGGTCAAATTAGTATTAACTGTCATGAAACTTGGTGGTACAGTCACCATTTAGAGCCAAAGCCTTATTCAGACTAACTCTATTCTTCACATAGGCCTACTCGCCTGTATATAATTATATTTTGATGTGTTTTGGCCCATTTGGACTCATTTCCACCCGCTTCAATCCATGTCGCTAATTCCCTAAATTGATTGATGTATCATTGTATGCTCTGCAAATGAGATAGCTACCAACCTACCAGATGTACCTGTTGGGGGAATGTGATCTGTCACATTATACTCAAATGATTTCACTTGTTGCCCATGCGACTCCAAGAACAATTACTTTCACTGTCACCAAATAGCGCAGAGCCACAGCGCCATTGGTGCTCTTGTTTTCTTTTCAATTTGGACCTTCATGGACATTTTACCCTAAAAGGAGGACCTTTTTGTTAAGGGGGTGTAATATCAAAATGGTGCCCAAACTATCTGTGCTAAAAATTGCTTGCCCTCCCTTTTGACCTTCCAAAAAATGTTTTGCCTCCTTTTGGCCTGCCAAAAAATCTGTGCCCCCTATTATTCACCACCTTGGGCAAGGGTACACATAATTATAGCTTCACATACTCGGTCTTGGGTCTGCTGATTATGAGACCAATATCAATAACAAAAATTGAAACTGGAATTGATAACAAGTCTAATTTAATAGCTTTGTTAGTAATGCTTATTACTGTCTGTTCAATTAGCTTAGATTCTTGAATTTTTAAGATATTTGAAAAATAAAAATTGCGTAAAGTCATCAAAGAAAAGTGATAGCACAGCCTTAGACCTAACGTGATGTATACTTTTCAAATTCCCAAGTTCAATTTAAAACCCGATTTCTTTTCAATTTTGCCTCATTTTAGGCAGTTACTTGGGTCCACCAAAATGGTTCGCGACCTTTTTAGTAATCGAGTGGGACAGTCCATTCTCAACTTAGGGCATAGACCCTATCCAATTTAGCAAAACAATCTCATGATCTGTCCACCAATCTGTCCTGCCATTTCAATTGTTACACCGTTCCGGTTATTGGGTAAGTTCTATAGGTGATAATGGTCCACCGGTTTTTGTTACACGAAATTATATGGCGTGATTACGTTTTATGCATAACATTATTTTTTATTATTTTTTTCCTAAACAATGACATTAAAATTATGGATTTCGTTCTTATTTCAACTGGTGTACAATGTAAATGTCAAGCATTCGCTTGACATTTTCAAGAATTGTTTTCTGTAACCTGATTGTTTTAAATAATATTTTCTTGTACAAAAGTTCTTTTGTTTCCAAATGTCCTTCTCATAGTTTGTATATATTCAACAAACAAAACGAAATAACAAATTGAAAATGTGTAGTTTTATAATAGGCCTATAGGCCTACACCTTCTCAGACCCATTCGCAAAATAAATAAATAAATAAATAAATAAATAAACAAATAAATACGCAAGGAATGTATTTATATAAGCTGCGCCTATTTTAGAAAACTTTGTTTCAACAGTGGGGTTTCAACACAAATTAGGCCGACTGGCAAATATAGCTATTTAGATGGAAAATAGTTCCTGATGCGGATGGTCGAATAAATACTATCTCAGCGCATTATGACATTCGTCCCCATTGCTCTAAATGGATTGATTCAAAAATGTTTATGGTACACGACGTTCTACGGCTTGTTATAAAAAATATCGCGGGAAAAGACCAAAATTGAAAAGAAATGGGGTTTTAAATTGAACTTTAGAAATTGAAAAGTATAAATCACGTTAGGTCTAAGGCTGTGCTAACACTTTTCTTTGATGACTTTGACCACAATTTAGTATTTTTTCAAATATCTTAAAAATTCAAGAATCTAAGCTAACTGAACAGACAGTAGCTTTGTTTGGTTTTAAAAAAGTATAATGCTGCATAACTTTCTTTGATAGTAAGAATTTAAATTTAAATCAAACATATATTTGTTGACTGCTTATAAATTATTGAGCTAAGATTATTATATATAGGAAGTGAGTAATGGCAATAAAGCACTTTTGGTGTGGCAGGTAAATGCCTTGTATCAAAGTTTGTGTCTCTTTGTCCCATTATCTGTCTATGAGCAATTATAAATAAAACTGCATACAAATACATTATAGCTATTGACCGCAGTTGCCAGTATACCTAGTCAGAGTGTACTTGGATTCCACTATTTGTGAATGTGATGCCATGTTTGTAATTGTTAAATTAAGGTTATTATTCAATCATTCTTTATTAATCACATCATAAAAGACATCAAATTAACAAACAAATGTACAAACACCCCAGGACATGCTGAAAACCTGCTTTGGCAGACCATCAAGCAGGCAGGAGGGCCTAAACACACAGCACAAAACACAATATAAAAAATACAATAGAATACACATGCCAACATTGTTTTTTTAACTCAACAAATGAGGATGTGGAGCTAGATTTTAAGGTAAGGAGCTGCATCCCAATGAGGTTCATTCCGGTTCCAGATTGTAAAGCTGCTGACGAGCGTGATCTTCTCCCGGACCAATTGCTTGGAGAATTTGGCTTCAGCAAATTTGAAGACATCGCGCAATCGCCCCACGTTCTCATTTGTAACCAGGCCCCTGGACCCAATTTCAAAACAGTTCAGGTAACATTTGAAACCTTTTTGGATGATATCAGACTGCAAAGTTTGGTACTTGCAAAATTTACGCTCATGGGCGGTTTGGATGGTTGTTTCTAGAGGAACGGTAAGCTTGAATATATGAATGGACTTTTTTTTGTTGTCAATGATGATAAGATCAGGTTTTTGGGCAGTAGGCAGGATATTAGGTGGAAGAGTGCCACCCGTTATTGTGTATCCGGGGAGGTCGGCAAAAATAACACAATTAAAAGTTTTATAGGCAGAACGTTTTTATCTTCAGGGGACCTTTAATACATGAACATACAATAGTACATACATTCAAATTATATATGATGTTTCCATGGCAACGGTACAGGTCTTAATACTGAGCTGGAGTTGGGCCCTTCTTCCACTAATATACCACAAGTACCAGTTCTGTGTTATAAATAGCTACAGAAATTAGATAATCACCATTAATTGCACAAGTAGAACTCATGTAATAGATTGGCAAGAAAATTTATTGTAGTAAAAGCAGATTTCATGGATGAACAAAATTCCTCTTTAACACTATATTTGTGGAAGAAGGGCCCAACTCCATGGAGTTGGGCCTTTCTTCCATGAAAACCATGATTAAGTGTACGTGAAAGACTATTTGGAGAGTGGATTTTGGCTCATCCTTCACACACAAGGAAGATCAGTCTGCTGGCAATAAAATGCTGGGTCTAACTCATTTTTGTAAAAAATTGGAGTTGGGCCCTTCTTCCACTCAGGTATTCAATTGTCTTTGATGGTTTTAGACAGCACATTAATAATATGTGTGAGGATACTATTGTGCCACCAGGTATACCTGCTTTGCTGGAGAGACACAGAGCTATGCTTCAAAATATGGATGAGGGTTTGAGTGTTGTGACATAACTTGCATTTCGCCTCTTTTACCCCAAGTTCGGAGGTTAGTGAAAGTGGGCAAAAAGTCAATGCAAGATCTAACAGCAAACCTCAAGACCCCCCTGGTTATAAATCATCGACTTCCAAGTGAGGTTGCTGTTCTTGGCCTCAATAAGTTTTAACATGTTACCTAGCTGGGTGACAAGGGGCTGGATATAATTTCTCCACTCCCATGTAAGTTCCTTTTTGACACTTTCCTTGACCACCTCCATTTGGGCTCAATTTCTTCAGTAGCAGAATCTTGGGTCGCGTTTGCGCAGGTAGTGAGGTAGATGGCACTCCATAGTTTGTTCCCGAAAGACTTTTTTTGCTTCCAAGCAGACTCACGAGTGATCTTACATCTTAAATTTATTTTTAGACATTGTATTGAGTAAAACTATGTACAATGATTGAGACGACCCAAATTATACTAAATTGAATTTTGCAGCAATTCCTGTATTTGTACTGCATACATGGGATGGGGGTGTATCGGGGTGTGTTTGGTTTCGGTGTGTGTGTCATGGGCAGTGGCGTAACTAGGGTTGGTAGCGCCCGCCGCAAGAAACAAAATTGGTGCCCCTACCGCCCCACCCAAGAATATCTTAGACGCGGGGGTGTGAGAATGGCATCGGCATTATGATTTGGCGATTTGGTGCGCCCCTAGTGGTAGCACCCGGGGCACGTTGCCCCCTTGCCCCCCTAGTTACGCCACTGGTCATGGGTGGGGTGGGTGTGTTTGTGCACACACCCCCTTTGTATGTATGCATCAAGCAGGACCAACTGGGGTGGTTTCTTTCTTTCTCTCTCTCTTTGAAAGAAAGTTTGGTATTGCAGGATGGTGGGCAGTTAAGAATTATCACCCGCTAAGTGTAGTCTGATCATTAGGCCAGTGTAGGCTTTGTAAAGAGAATATGAAAGATTTTACATGTAGCTGTAGTTTACTCCGAAACAAAGTTGTAAGCCCCCTGGTGTTCACCATTTTCTACACTTCATATCTATCATATAGATCATATGGATCTAAAATCAATTATCCTTATTGAAATTGCTGAAAAAAACCCTGGATAATTACCCATGATCCATTGCAAGTACCATCGCATGACCCTATGAGCTAAGGTTCCTTAATTGGTCTCATAGCGTGATTGCTGCTCCCTGGGCCGTGGTTTGCCGCCCACTTGTACTTAATGATAGTACCGGGTAATTGTGAAAATCACAATGCAACATTTCTGCTAAGAAAGCAGGAAACATTTCAACCTTTTACTGAGTCACCACCATACTGCAGTAGACACATAGCCAGGGATCGATACGAAGGGATAAGCATCCTAGGTTACATAACCAACCGGAAGATGTATCCTAGGTCTAGACAATAGGAGGATTAGCGGCCATTTTGTCTTCTACATGATTTTATTCACGTGTCCTTATACTTTAGATAAAGTTAAATGACAAATGAAATTTTTGCATTTAATCACAGATTAAGATTGGCAAGGCGATAAAACTTTCTTGGTCCATGTAATCAATTGGCTGGTTTAAGTGCCTGTTATTTTCCACTGGCATTATTGATTGATTGATTGATTGAATTGGTTTCAATGGGTTTTCAAATCATTCTTATGTGTGCTGTTGAGTAGTGAAGTCATATCTGACTAGTGTTCCAAATTTTTAACTACTGTAGGCATACACTGCCTGGATAAATTTCTTTGTTGGAAGTTGATGGAAACTAATTTATTATTGGAGTGACCATATACTACCAAGGAATAGAAATTTAAAGGAGATCAAATAGTAGAAGTACAGGTAAATAATCTGTTGGGTAAATCATGAACATAGAAATCATTTGTTTCATATTTGGATTTATTACGTGCTTTGAAGATTCTCAGAGAATTATGAAAGATGCTGGGCTCATTTAGCATCTACAAATCTATAATTTGACATTGGAAAAGATTGAGATGCTGCAAGTATAAATAGACCGGTCTAGAAACATAGATTATTGTGAACATTCATTAAGTTTGTTGTTTTAATATTTATTATAAGAATTTATCTTTTTAGTATGATATTGGCAAGAGCTATGTGTGAAGCAATAAGCATCAGTATTCGAGACTACATAATAGCCACATCAGTTGAGTAGGTAATAAAGAAACAACAAAACATTGGTAAGTTTGAAAGGACAATATGTTATATGTTGTCATAATTTATTTGTCCTAGTATTTAGTTTAACATCAGGCAGTGTATGGCAGGTTTTCGAGTAAAGGTGTTATATTATTACAGCTTATTTGATTTTAATTTTCATTCTCTAAAAACACAATTTTAATAAGAATAAATGATGGCTAAGGACCCATTGGTTAAAAAACATTGGGAGCTGTTAATTTCATTTTGTCAAAAGTTAGAGATTTAAAAGGAAGAAGGGCAAAACAAGATGGTGCATGAGCATCGATTGATTGCAGACTATCACATGAAAGTATTGCATTAAAGGAAACTAAGTATTATAGTATTAAGATGAAAATTTCACCTGTATGAGGGGATGTGATGGTAAGAGGGGTTTAATGATTTAATTACCTGGTTGATGATGCTGGTCATAGTAGTTACCAATATAGCAGCATCACAGATATAAATGATACAATAATCACATCAGGTTAGCTTCTTACAGCTTAATCACAGATTTATGCATTTCATTAGATAATTTTTCTTAATTCATATTAACACGTCCACGTAATCATGGTTTATGATTGAAGTTATGTGAAACCCCTCCATTAACTATATTAATATTACAATTAGACAGGATCATCTGTCCCTATAATAGGTCATGACAAGTGTCAGTATATATAAGAGAGATGTAGAGACTACGTATCAATACATTTAAAAAAAAAATTTATTATGGATTTCCTTAAGACCAGTGACTATTTGGGGCAACACCAAACAAGCCAATATTGAAAAAGTGTGGTAAAAACACGGTTTTATAAACTTGAAATTATATAGGTAAATGGTTTAATTATATAAAACACATGATTAATATAGTAAGGCCCTAAAATCAGTCAAACAGAGGTACACAGTTTGAAATAAAAAACAAAACAAAAACAAGTCAATTATTGGGGATAGATAGATAGATATAGCTATTAGGTAATTGGTATCAGTCTATATATAGCTTGAAAAAAAAAAAAAAAAAAGTTTCTTGCAGCTTTTGTAATTTATTGCAAGAATGTACAGTTACACACTAGACTACTCCATAGGGTTTGAAATTATATAGGTAAATGGTTTAATTATGTAAAAAACATAATTAATATATTAAGGCCCTAAACGGAGGTTGAAATCTAAATACAATACGATTATTGGGGATAGATGGATAGATAGCTATTATTTGGTATCAGTCTATATATAGCTTGAATAACAAAGGAAGTTTCTTGCAGCTTGTAATTTATTGCAAGAATGTACAGTTAACTTTTTATAACTGTTAAAATACTAGCTTTGAGTGGGAGGGTATGTAGAAAACTGTGAAAACTGGACATGAACAGCACAGATTATGGTCATCAAGAATAATCAATGTTGCTGTTAGTATAGAATAATCAATATATTGGTTTAAGTTAAGTGTTATCATCAGTTGGAAAAGACATAAACTTGTCAAAAAGCATTATTCTATGGCATGGATATGATGTGTTGAATAAAAGCTAAAAAGAATTACTAATAAGATTTTAAGACATCAATTTATAGTATAATTTTAAGTGAGTTACATTATTGTTGTTATCAAGGGCAAGTTACATGTAGTTGTTATTTAGTAGTCACTGCCTCCTTGCTACACATTTCAAATGTTTAAAAACAATAATTATCAATGTGTAATTAAATAGGATATACACGACTAGGTGAAGAAATAATTGGCACACAATATTATTAAAATAATTAAGCGGAAATCATCAATAGTTAATACATTGATCCTCATTGAACTAAGCATATTGTCAGATAGACCTATCTCAAATGGGTATATATTAATGCTTGAAACCTTGATGGAGACCAAGCTTTAGAGTTGTTGCTATTTAATGCTGATCAATAACTCAATATGATTTAAGCAGATGATGATTGGGCATTTATCAAGGAAAATTATAAAGCTTAGGCCTTTTAACTAATTATGATAGGCTTACATTAAGGTTACAAATTATTTAATAACTTTGCTTGGGAAAAACATACATAGAGGTGAGATGATGCTAAAGGAAAGTGTATAACATAGTATTACCCAATGCGTTTAGATCATCATAAAAGTTAAAACATTAGCATATTTTATTGACGCGAGATACCCGTGTGGAGCTTCAGATTTAGTTGCTTTTTGGGGGATCACTATATAGGAAAGAGTTAATATAGATCTGCCATCTTTGGATTGCATAATAAATAAGACATAAATGATTAGCACATATGTTAATACAGGCATACCTCCACATTGTGAAATTAACTCAGTGTTGGTTGATTGGGAGCATAGTTAATCATACCATGTACTATTTTCCTTCATGAAATATATCAGCCTCAGGAATTGATTTTAGGATATCAGTCAGCTATAAAGAAATTTCAGCCCAAAATGATGCGATTTGATTTTGAAATAACCAGCATGTAACTGTGATCATGAACTTAGACTATTAGAATATGTAATTTATAGCTTTACAAATAGATTTGGCTAAAGAAATTTATCAGCCTTGTAAAGGTTTATGGCTGTTTAAGATGTAGCAAGATTTAGTAATTCCCTTAACTTATCACCACTATTCGTCTGTATTCACAAAGCAAACTGGAAAGTTATTAAGATCATCTTAAATATGGAGAGTTTGTATCAAAAAGGAATATAATTATAAAGCTCCAAAGGTGACAGTACTGGTGAGCTTTAACTTCTCTCTCTTTAAGGGTAGACAAGGTATTGTTGGTCGAAGCAACCTAAAAATCGAATTTTATCAGCTAGATCAATATATTATTGAAAATTAACACCTTGATGTTTTGTAAAAGTTCAGACTTCAAATCGTATACTTTGCGAACTGGCTTAATTTATTGTTGTCAATGAGTTATATACGTTTTACAAAACTGTTGTTGTTTCAGCCATCTTCACAACGTAACTCAAGAACCGTAGCACCTATAAAAGTATATCTGTGATATTTTAATTATCATACATGCTCGCTATGAATTGAGCAATGCAGTTTTTGCCAAAGTTCACAAGCATTCAGAAGATACTGGGAACTACCAAATCACAACAGTTTAATAATTAATAAATAATTAATAACCTTAACTCTCTTTCTCTCTCTATGTGCTATTGTAATTTGAAATGATAACATTGATTGCATTTTAATCATGGTATTTTCTTCCATGTACAGGTTACTGACTGAAATATGTTACAGTTCAGCAAACTGGATGGAAAGAATGTTTTAAACTTAAAAGTCTATCAATGCGATGTATCAGAGTGAATGATTTCCAAGCTTTTACAAGGCAACACCATAGAGTATATGCACATAAGTTGGCGATGCTGATAATTCAACAACATTACAGGTCGGTCTGGTGCATAGGCCTTTCTGAGGTGGAATATAGTGAAGATTTAATAAGAAGAAGGATCAAATATAAAAGGATTTCAATATTCAGAACATTTATAGTGATATAGTAATAGGATATATCACAGTATGAATAGCCTTCAAAAATGTTGAAGGAGAAATTTGATATACAATTTCAACATGAAAGACGATAAAATTAATGAAAAGTGTCAACCATATGCAGATATTTGGATGTTATGAATAGTTATGAATAGAGCATCTATGATGTTGAAAATATTGGTTTTCAATTTATTATTGGAACTAACAATTATCAAATAGCTGTAAAAAAAAAATGTTGAACATAATAAAAGGTAAATATTGATATTGTTTAATTTATAGCATATATTATATAGCTATAAATGAAAGATTCACCCTCATGAAGGGATTGGGCTGAATATATGTAGGCCTAATTCATATAGGCTTTTTTTTTAACAAAATAACAGTTAGAAGTCTTCTTAGTTTATCCCTTAAAAAAGATACGACTATGTGATACAGTTGGAACATTGAATATCTACTATATCCATGGTTGGAAGCAGTAATAGCTCAAACAAGTTCTGGGATGTTGAAAGTCTAGTCTAGTTTAGTATTTAACTGGAATACAGTATCGAGGAATTTGAGGGAACTTGCAGTTATTATGTCTTGGGTAGGCCATCAGGATTAAAACAGGCCATGTTTTGAGGTATGTCAAAGGGTGTGTCAGTAGAAATAGGAAGAATTGGTCAAGGGGAGATTATTGTTTGGTATTAGGCGCCGTATAAATGTAAGTTGTTGTTGTTGATTTATTATTCTGTATATATTCGGTATTGATGATCATTGGGATTGTCCTGTTTGGTGTTGTTGGGCCAAAACTATTGCATAGTCTTGGTTGGGTGTGAAAGTTGAAAGTGGGGAAGTTAAAGTCAAATTTTGCCTGGATCAATACTCCCCTAACAAATTGGCTTTTATTTTTTCAGCCAAAAGTTGATATATAAAATAACATTGTAATTCAATTCACTCAGAAATTGAAATTCTACTTATGATGAGATGATAAGAAATTAAACAGCATTCATAAGTGGCAAACTAATAGTTTGAGTTTTATTTGTTTTCTGTGTCCGAGTACAATCTTAAATAAAGTTAAATGACAAATGAAATTTTTGCATTTAATCACAGATTAAGATTGGCAAGGCGATAAAACTTTCTTGGTCCATGTAATCAATTGGCTGGTTTAAGTGCCTGTTATTTTCCACTGGCATTATTGATTGATTGATTGATTGAATTGGTTTCAATGGGTTTTCAAATCATTCTTATGTGTGCTGTTGAGTAGTGAAGTCATATCTGACTAGTGTTCCAAAGGTTTAACCCACCCTTCCCTCCCATAGTATATGTATAGGTTTATTAGTAGGAGAATAGGTATTTATAGTAGATTTAGTTATAAATTTTGTTATGAATACACAACTTATACTTGATAGCCGTAAGTATTGGCATAAGAAATATGCCAGCCGTATTTGGTATTTGGCTGTAAAATTATTATTATTATTATTATTATTATTCAGTTAAAACATTTTGAGAGTATTGGGCTAAAGAAAGATATCAGTTATACAAATGTTATTGATTGTTGCGAATATATAAGGGATAAGCATATAATTAAATTCCTAAATAAATGGAGGGATTTAACTAAAGAATATCATCAGCATTATCAAACAAAGTGGTAGCTGAGAGTGAGAAAAATTATAACCATACTTTTAATTTTTTAATATACCTACCATAATTTTATGAAGATATTTAACTGATGAGGAGATATTCAATTGTAGCCGTACAATTGAATTGAATATCTATGATTATACTTACCTTATTAAGGTATTTGAGAATTTGGCTATTTAGAAATATACCAAAGTATGATGGTATTAATGGTTTGTATTGATTGATTGCAGCCTTAGGCAGGTATTTGGCGGCTAAAGTATATAGCCTTATGCAGGTATTTGACTATTTAAAGATATACCAAAGTATGATGGTATTATTGTTTGTATTGTTTGATAGCAGCCTTTATAGCAGGTATTTGATTGTTAAAGTATATTAGCCTTAGGCAGGTATTTGGCTATTTAGAGATATACCAGAGTTTGATGGTATTAATTGTTTGTATTGTTTGATATCAGCCTTAAGCATATATTTGGCTGCTAAAGTATAATAGCATTATGAAGATATTTGGCTAAGTAGAAATATATCAAAGTATGATGGTATTTTTGATATGATTGTTTGTGTAATTGTTTGTTTGTTTGATAGCAGCCTTATTTGGCTGCTTTAAGTATATGGCTATTTAGAAATATAGCAAAGTATGATGGGTTGTTTAATTGTTAAGGATTTGACTGTTAAATTATATATCTGCTTATGATGGTATTTAGCTTTCAAGTGGATTTAGCTAAGGAAAATCATCAGCCTTATGTTCGTATTTGCCTGATGAGAAAATATCATTTAGTGGATTTGAAATGAAAATATTTTCCCTGGTTGGATGCCTTAAGCATATATTTGGCTGCTAAAGTATAATAGCAATATGAAGATATTTGGCTAAGTAGAAATATATCAAAGTATGATAGTATTTTTTGATATGATTGTTTGTGTAATTGTTTGTTTGTTTGATAGCAGCCTTATTTGGCTGCTTTAAGTATATGGCTATTTAGAAATATAACAAAGTATGATGGTTTGTTTAATTGTTTAGAATTTGGCTGTTAAATTATATATCTGCTTATGATGGTATTTAGCTTTCAAGTGGATTTAGCTAAGGAAAATCATCAGCCTTATGTTCAGATTTGCCTGATGAGAAAATATCATTTAGTGGATTTGAAATGAAAATATTTGCCCTGGTTGGGTGTGGAATAAATACATCAGCCTTATGAACGTATTTGGTTGATAGGGTGTGAAAGTTGAAAGTGGGGAAGTTAAAGTCAAATTTTGTCTGGATCAATACTCCCCTAACAAATTGGCTTTTATTTTTTCAGCCAAAAGTTGATATATAAAATAACATTGTAATTCAATTCACTCAGAAATTGAAATTCTACTTATGATGAGATGATAAGAAATTAAACAGCATTCATAAGTGGCAAACTAATAGTTTGAGTTTTATTTGTTTTCTGTGTCCGAGTACAATCTTAATACACAATTATAAGTTAACAGGTTTACAATTTTAAAATTATATTTTGAGTATACAATATATTCTGTAGTAAATCGATGAAATGACGGTGATTGTTCAGGTAAAATATGCTTGTAGGCCAATAGTATTAGCTCATATATCATTAAAAGGTTAACATTTCTCATAACAAGCTGATTTTTTCAGGATAGGTCCAGGAATATGTATAGAATCAAATTCCAAAAGTCCCGAGAATCCCCTTGTGCTTCCTTCAAAATCAAAGATGGCGTCCAAAATGGCCGCCATTTTCAGTTTTTATCATAATTTTGCCCCCAGATATGTTAACATCACAAACAAAGCATCTTAATATATGTTTTGAGGTACAAGGAATGTTTTAAAAACATTTGCAAGAGGTTTCAATAATCCTAAGTAGCCAAAATCCAAGATGGCATCCAAAATGGCCGCCATTTTCAATTTTTATCATAACTTTGCACCCAGACATGTTAAAATAACAAACAAAGCATCTAAATATATATTTTGAGGTACAAGGAATGTTTTAAAAACATTTACAAGAGGTTTCAATGATCCTAAGTAGCCAAATTCCAATATGGCGGCCAAAATGGCTGCCATTTTAGTAAGTAAAATTAGTTTTCAACCAGACTAACTTGTTAAATACATATACAAAATACCTCACATAGGTTTGAGGTACAATGGATATATTCAAAATGTACTCGAAGGATTTCAATACCTAGATATAAAGCCAAAATACAAGATAGCGTCCAAAATGACCGCCTAAGAAGTGTTTAAGATGTGTTAATTGGCATTGGAGAAAGTTCGAAACTCATGCTTTGTAAGCAGACTTATAATGCACATCATCCAAATTCACTACCATTATTACCATCATTATTTTACAATATTGATTCAGTGCTTTTACCATGTGTACAATACAATAGTTACCATTATTTTCTATTTGCCTCCAAACTAGCTGAGCTCATGCCAAGATGACTTAAAGCCATATTATAACATTTGCTGAGGAGGACGCCCTCACTGAATTTTTTTAATTCATTTTTTTACACGATTAAATTGTACTTTATTAAACCAATATAGCCTGCAAAAATCAAGACTCTAGGTGCTGTAGTTTTGTCAAAATCAGAGATTTTGAATAAAAGGCTGATTCAGCCCTTTATTATTACGATGGAATTGTTAGTCGAACGCATACACGATGTTCATAACACACAGTATGTACGGCGTGCGTGACGGTGATGTACACAACAAAGGGTCGTACCACAACATGACCGAAGGAGTGGTACGTATTGGCGACATGTGCGCTGGTAGTAAATTCCAATTTTCTTTGCTTTGCCGTAGTTGTTCAGCTCAAAAATAAAAGGGGATATATCTGACAGTAAAAGCTAACATTTTATGGCAAAGAAATGCTAATCTATTTTGTTTGAAAATGTTATAATATTGCTTTAAGCCTATGTTCACATCGGTATCCATGTGATGTAATGCAATCAAATGGTATACCTTAAACTTAATCAACTTGCACTGTGTCTTCTGCATTAATGTTCTGCAGTGTTGGTTCGGTCTCCTCCTCATTGTCCCCAACTAGTACAGGTACTGTGTTGCTGCAAGACTGACCACAGCATTTGCTGCACATCAATGTACAGAAGAATCTCAAGTTTCTTGCAGCTGCATGTCATGTTGTTGCATCTTGTTTGCATCCACATGATACCATGTTGAGCAAATGTGTCTGGTGCAACAGCGAGTTCTGTTTCTACTTGAACAAGAATTCCATCCTGTGATCTCCATCCCCAGTCAGTTGGACTTAGGTTGTTCCCCATCCATTCTTGAACCGTGAGGAAAGTGCGGAATGAGTGCTGTTTGCAGCAGCACAAGTTGGGGGTAAACTCGCGAGCTCAAATGAAGAGCTAAGGGAATTACTGCGACCAATTGCCCATTTGAATACAGTGTGGCAGTATTCATTCAATGAACCATTGCTAACCCCATACATCTTCAGGATGAAGCTCTCCCCTGCTCTCTATACCTCATCATGCATGCTGCTGGCATTTGTAAAGGTATCTAACCAGTCATGTTCATGTTTCGTGTTCGGGGTTTGCGCTTTCCTCGCTGATAAATGGCTGAGACTGTGTCACAGCCTGTAATAGCGTGAAGAGACATCAAAGCAGGTGAAAGCAGAATTGGGAAGCTGTGGGTGCAATACATATCAGACAGGTGGCCCTTATTCGGCATTTCATTAGAGCTGAAAGAACAGGGAATTGGAAGCTCCACCTCTACTGCATAAGAGAGATGATGCCTCACTTCTACGCTGCATGGCATCTCCACTATGCCAAATCTGCAATGTTGTATTTACAACAGATGGAGTCTTTGGGGAAAAACATGCCCCCAGATGAGTACCAACTGTTCACAGACAAGGGATATTTCACCATCCGACGTCTAGATTTTTTCTGGGGTGGAAACTTCTCTTACCAAACCATTGAGCAGTTTTTGTTGTGGACTTTGAAGACATCAGGGGGAATGACACATGGTCGCGGCATCACAGACAGTACATAAACCAAGTGAGTCCACACACTTTCTCGATGTTCCCAGAGCTGCCAACATTTGAATCTTGAAAAAAGGGAGATTTCCTGTTGCAATCAGGGAGATTTGTCAAAATGTGTACATCTTAATGGATGAAACCATTTCCTTTTCAGGGAGATGACCAAAAATTAAGGGTTCTGAAGGTTTAAAAGTAGGGAGTCTCCTGCGAAAAGAGGGAGAGTTGGCAGCTCTGTGTGCCCCAGATTATGATGCTTTAGAGCAGTTCACAGGTGTTCATACGGGAACATAAGGGATCATAAAGTTTTGATCTGTGTCAACTGTGGCTGTAGCAGATTCATCCGCTAACTGTGATAGAGCGGTGGAAGTTGGCACGAAGTCAGCAATAGAAATTACGGGTATGAAGTTTACAAACATTGCCTTACGCCGAAATGACAAGGTTACTATGATTGGAGCAAAGGACAAGATGGTGCAAGTTAGGGGACAACAAGTAGAAGTGAATCCGACTCTATTATTTAATAGAATCACATGTGTACTGAACAACAGCTCTGAGATCGTTCTTTACGTACGAACTAGGTCCTCAGCCACCTTCTCTCTTTGAAGATGACCTTATGCGTAAATCACCAAAGAGTTCTCTGGGCCTTCTGTTGAAATCGTTCACTGAGCATTCCATTCTGCCAGAGAATTGTCTCTTTGTAGTAGATGGTGGTTACCTACTTCGACATGCCATTTGGCCACATCCCTCCACCTATGCAGGCATATGTCAGAATTACGCATCACAAATGCTAAAGCATTATGGAGCGCACCCGATTGTTGTATTTGATGGATATGGCACTTTTCTCACGGTTCAAGAATGGATGGGGAACAACCTAAGTCCAACTGACTGGGGATGAAGATCACAAGATGGAATTCTTGTTCCAGTTATCCAGTAGAAACAGAACTCGCTGTTGCACCAGACACATTGCTCAACATGATATCATGTGGATGCAAACAAGATGGCTGCAACAACATGACATGCAGCTGCAAGAAACTTGAGACTCTTCTGTACATTGATGTGCAGCAAATGCTGTGGTCAGTCTTGCAGCAACACAGCACCTGTACTAGTTGGGGACAATGAGGAGGAGACCGAACCAGCATTGAAGAACATTAATGCCGAAAACACAGTGCAAGTTGATCAAGTTTAAGGTGTACCATTTGATTGCATTACATCACGGGGATACCGATGTGAACATAGGCTTAAGCCATCTTGTCATGAGCTCAGCTCTTTTGGCGGCAAATAGAAAATAATGGAACTATTGTATTGTACACATGATAAAAGCACTGAATCAATATTGTGAAATAATGATGGTAATAATGGTAGTGAATTTGGATGATGTGCATTACAAGTCTGCTTACAAATCATGAGTTTTGAACTTTCTCCAATGCCAATTAACACATCTTAAACACATGTCTGGTTGAAAACTAATTTTACTTAATAAAAAGGCAGCCATTTTGGCCGCCATATTGGAATTTGGCTACTTAGGATCATTGAAACCTCTTGTAAATGTTTTTAAAACATTCCTTGTACCTCTCAATATATATTTAGATTCTTTGTTTGTGATTTTACCATGTCTGGGGGAAAAGTTATGATAAAAACTGAAAATGACGGCCATTTTGGACGCCATCTTGGATTTTGGCTACTTAGGATTATTGAAACCTCTTGCAAATGTTTTAAAACATTCCTTGTACCTCAAAACATATATTTAGATGCTTTGTTTGTGATTTTAACATGTCTGGGGGAAAAGTTATGATAAAAACTGAAAATGGCGGCCATTTTGGACGCCATCTTGGATTTTGAAGGAAGCACAAGGGGGATTTTCGGGGACTTTTGGAATTTGATTCTACACATGTTCCTGGACCTATCCTGAAAAAATCAGCTTGTTATGAGAAATTTTAGGGTTATAGCTAATACTATTGGCCTATTGATAGAATTAAACTGTCTGACCAGCTAGTATTCTCCTCCGCCGTCAGTGTGATTTCAGTCACTCCATGTACCGTGTTGCGAAGGTGGAGGAGACTAAAGCTGTATTGACGAACACACGTGCGTTAAAAATGATGTAGCCAAGGTCGAACAATAGCGTGACGTAGTTCCCGGCATTGTTCCTATGCACTTTCACCCTCGTGACATAGCCCATGTTGCAATTAACCCTAACTGGCCTGAGTACTATAAAATACTACAAATAATTTCACTGTGTGTGTGTATGCAGGATGTGATGACGCAATCACCCTATTTGATATATAGGCATGCTTTCATTGGCCCGGCCAGCTTAAGAGGCTGTCCATAATTTTCGCCATTTTCACTCAAGTACAAAGCGTACGTAACTTTTTACCCACTCCCCCTTAAGTTAGGTACAGATAAAATGGCGAAAGATTTTCATAAGTACTACTTAAGCCATTCAAGACCACTTTTTGATAAATACAATGTTCTTAATATATTTGATATGTACAAGAAAGAGTTGTCTATTTTTATGTATAAGTATACCCAAGGTATGTTACCAAAATCATTTGATGCTATGTTTAAGAGTCTTAAGGATATTCACAGTTATAATACTAGAAATAAGCATAATTACCAGCTGCACAAAACAAGTACTGTTGTCTCCAATGGTCCAAAAATCTGGAATCAAATACCTTATGAGATTAGACAGGCTACCAACATTTCTCTCTTTAAGAGAGGAGTACATGCCTTACTGAATGACAAGTAGATCCAAGCATGTTTTCCTTCATTATTATAGTGTGATATTTCTGTTAATCATTCTATTAAATCATTGCCTCCACTTAATATGCCATCTCAAAGTTGTTTACCATTGCTTTTATGCTTTGTATCAGTGTTTGTAATTTACTATATGTTAATGTTAAATACTCATGATTATAGTACAATATTATATTTAAATTGATTGATTCATTATGTTTGTGTTTAAAATTTTTTGGCTACAGATCCTCGTTTTGTTTTTGTTCTGTTTTAATTTGTGTAATTTAATTATACAGGGGGTGCAGCATTTACAGGCTTCGCTTATCGTTGTACCTCCTCCATCGTGTTGTATTTTTTATAATTATTGTATTTTGTTGTAATTTTTGATGGAAATAAAATAAATCTGATTGATTGATTGATTGATAAAAAAAACTTGGTTTAGGGTTATGGTTTATGCTCCAGGAGGACCGTTGGTTGTGCTCCAGGAGAGCAGCTGGTTGACGATATCTCAAACTTGCCTTTTGCCTGATAAATACATTTCCAACCCTCACATCATTAAGGCCCAGAAAGGGAAAGAAAGAAAACGGGAAAATTGAAAGAAAGAGACAAAGAAAAAAGAATGAAAGATGTCAAAAGGGTATTTTGGTTCAAAAATTTGCAATTGCAACAATGGTACCACATCATCATTATACCGCGTAATTGAGTTGGTTAAAGTGATACCAATTGCCGCGATTAACATTTTCCGCGTTTACTAACACTCTCTTTTACTAACCGCTCAGGTTTACTCAGCTCGAGGGTGCCTGCTATATAATTATGATAATAATTAAACTCTGGATTCATTTTTTGCTGAACCATGAAATGGTATCAGCCTATAAGAGTGAATGTTACTAGCTTACTTACTAGCTTACTTACTAAGTTACTAGCTTACTGACTAACCATTTGGTCGAAATGGACATATCTCTAAATGCCACAAAGGTATGACCCCATGAGTGGTGTCATATGAAAGAGGGAAACATAAAGAATATAATAAAAATATTTCCAAACGTCGGAGGTCATCCATGGGTCACAGGGGTCAAAAAGGTCATATTAACCTAAAATGCTCCGATTGAGCTTAAATTTAAATGCAATGATCCTTGTGACATTCTAAACATGTTTTAAACATTTATTTATTTAAGGTCATTAAGGGGTCATAAAGGGGTCAAAGGTCAAGGTTCTCAAAATGCTCCAATTGAGCTGAAATTTAAATGCAATGATCCTTATGACATTCTAAACATTTAAAAAATATTTTAAGATTCATTTAAGGTCATTAAGGGTCATAAAGGGGTCAAAGGTCAAGTTTTCAAAATGCTTCTATTGACCTGAAATTTAAACGCAATGATCCTTATGACATTCTAAACATGTTTAAAATATTTTAAAATTCATTTCAGGTCATTAAGGGGCAATAAAGGGGACAAATGTCAAGTTTTCAAAATGCTTCAATTGAGCTGAAATTTAAATGCAATGATGACAGTGGTATAGGCCTACCACAATATACTGCCGAAGCCACATGGTTCAGCTATGGTGCGGTTATCGCTCTAGTTTTACAGATACGTTGAGATATGCTGAAAACATCCTTTTTAAACCATATTTTCATGAAAACAAGAGCCATCAATAAATTAAAATGGCTGGTTTAAAAGCAGGTTATATTTTGGGTTTTGGTTTAGATAAAAATGTTTAAATAACATTAAATGTCGGGTTATGTAAAGGTCATGAAAATGTTTTAAAACATTTTGTTTGAAAATACACTACAACAATGTTTTTAAAATGTTTTCAAAATGTTATTGTAAAATATTTATTTCAAACATTTTGTGCAAAATATTTTGTCAACACTTTTGTATTAGAATATACAAGGCTATTTGTGGTATGGTATACATCTCTAGGCCTTGGGACGCATCATTCGATTCTCGGGGGGCATGGGAGTTTGGGTCAGGTAGAAATTTTTTTCTCGCCGCCTACGGCAGCAAATCTTTTGTTGAACCATGAAATGGTATCAGCCTATAACTGTGTATGTTACTAAGTTACTACTGTCTATTCAATTAGCTTAGATTCTTGTATTTTTAAGATTTTTGAAAAAATACAAAATTGTGGTCAAACTCATCAAAGAAAAGTGTTAGCACAGCCTTAGACCCAACGTGATTTACACTTTTCAAATTCCAAAGTCCAATATAAAACCCCATTTCTATTCAATTTTGCCTCATTTTAGGCAGTTACTTGGGTCCACCAAAAGGGTTCGCGACCTTTTCACAAATCGAGTGGGACGGTCCATTCTCAACTTAGGGCATAGACCCTATCGAAAAATCTGTCTGCCAATGCAATCTGTCCTGCCATTTCAATTGTTATACCGTTCCGGTTACTGGATAGGGTCTACAGGTGATATGATGGTCCACCGGTTTTTGTTGCACGAAATTAGGTGAAGCTCAGTGAGGTGTGCGCGATTACGTTTTATGCATAACATTATTCCGAGCATTATTTTTATTTTTCCTAAACAATGACATTAAAATTATGGATTTCGTTCTTATTTCAACTGCATTCATCGATAAAAATGTAATTGAGTTTTGTTTAATACCACCATTCTTTCCCAAGAACAGCATTTGCTTGACATTTTCAGATACAGTGACTTTGCAAAAATTGTTTTCTGTAACCTAAGTCATTGTTTTAAATAAATAATATTTTCTTGTACAAAAGTTCTTTTGTTTCCAAATCTTCTTCTCATAGATTGTATTCAACAAACAAAACGTAATAACAAATTGAAAATAAATGTGTAGTTTTATAACAGGCCTAGGCTCACACCTTCTTAGATCCATCCACACAATAAATAAATAAATAAATAAATAAATAAATAAATAAATAAATAAATAAATAAATAAATAAATAAATAAACAGCAAGGAATGTATTAATATAAATAAGCTGGGCCTATTCTGAAAACCTTAGTTCATCTTCACATTTTTATGGTAATGTTCCAACAGCGGGGTTTCAACACGAAAATAGGCCTATTGCTAGACAATATACATTCCGATGCGGATGGTCGAATAAATACTATCTCAGCGCATCAAATTATTATGACAATCGTCCCCATTGCACAAAATGGATTGGTTCAAAAAAGTTTATGGTGCCCGACATTCTACGGCTTGTTATCAAAATATCGCGGGAAAAGACCAAAATTGAAAAGAAATGGGGTTTCAAATTGAACTTTGGAATTTGAAAAGTATAAATCACGTTGGGTCTAAGGCTGTGCTAACACTTTTCTTTGATGACTTTGACCACAATTTTTTATTTTTTCAAATATCTTAAAAATACAAGAATCTAAGCTGATTGAACAGACAGTAGGTCCCTAGGTTACTAGGTCCCTAGGTTACTAACTAACCTTTTGGTCTGAAATTGACATATCTTTAAATGCCACAAAGGTATGAACCCCCGAGTGATGTCAAATGAAAGAGGAAGGAATAAAGAATATAATAAAAATATTTCCCAACGTCAGAGGTCATCCAAGGGGTCACAGGGGTCAAAAAAGGTCATTTGAACCGAAAATGCTCCAATTGAGCTGAAATTTAAATGCAATGATCCTTATGACATTCTAAACATGTTTGAAATATTTTAATATTCATTTATAGTCATTAAGGAGTCAATAAAGGGGTCAAAGGTCAAGTTTTCAAAATGGTCCAATTGAGTTGAAATTTAAATGCAATGATCCTTATGCCAGTCTAAACATGTTTAAAATATTTTAAGATTCATTTAAGGTCATAAAGGGGTCAAAGGTCAAGTTTACAAAATGCTCCAATTGAGCGGAAATTTAAATGCAATAATCCTTGGGGTCAATAAAGGGGTCAAAGGTCAAGTTTTCAAAATGGTCCAATTGAGCGGAAATTTAAATGCAATGATCCTTATGACATTCTAAACATGTTTAAAATAAATTTAAGGTCATAAAAGCGTCATAAAGGGGTCAAATGTCATACATACTTGTGGCAATATTTTTGATTTGATTGATTGGCTAATAATTCCAAGATGTGTGACAGTGGCGGGCCTATACCACAATATGCTGCCAAAGCCACATGGTTCAGCTATGGTGCGGTAACCGCTCTAGTTTTTTTTATCTTAATGTATACCTTTATACAGAGTTGGGAAAGAATTTTTTTTCATCTCACTAGTGGGCGAAGTTTTTTTTTTTTTTGTTAAAAAAATCTCATGCCACCCCCTGGAAATCTAATGGTGCGCATTAAACCCTTGTAACACATGTAAGGGGCAAGCAATTTTTGGCAGGGCAAAAGAGGGGACGAGCAGTTTGTGGCAGGCAAAAGTTTGACACATGCAAAAAGGTTTGGGGGTCAAATATTTAACTTAAAGCCATAATTATGATTTCCTTCTCATTTATGAAATATCAAAAAAAATATTTGTGAAATATTTCTACAAGAATTGTTGTATTTTAATACAACAATTCTTGTTTAAAAATGTAAAAATCCTAGATGTTGAATAATCATAAGATATGCCATGTACTAGTTAACTAGTGGACCTGACCATAAGAACATGTATACAAAATAAATGTGAAATGCTAAATAGATTGGGTAATTCAGTAAATTTAACACTAGCTTTTCTTTTCAAAAGTTTTTCTTGTGTTTCCATACTAGAGAAGATATCTTACACTTCCCACAATGCAATTCTTCCATTTCAATTGTCCGTACTGATTTGCTATCTAGTGCAAAAAGGACCTCAATAATAAACAGGGCACATCCAGATCTTGCAAAATGTGTTTATTTCTTGATTATCGACTCATGTTTATTGTGGTCTATTCTCAACATGAAAACAAAGGGAACCTGTAAAAACTAATAGAAGTATGAGTGTCATTTGATATTGTATTGAGGTGACATGTCATGTTGCAAAGGATTCTGGGAAGGGTAAGATATCTTCTTTGTTTCTATACTATATCATGAGCCAATGTAGTTTGTTCAGTTCCTGGGTTCAGTTCATGTGCTGGTCAATATCCACACACGATTGACTGTGTGGCATCTGCAAAAATAAGCCTATATTGCCCAGAATCATGTTTCACACTATTTCCGCCCAAAAATCAAGGTATAATGCCGATTATTACCCAGTATGTTCAGTAAACCTACTTTAACCAGGGATATTTGCCAAAATGTGGGGTACATTTGATATTGTGTCCCCATATCCCATAATGTGGAAGGGACATGTCCCCATGATTGGTCATGATGACCATGATTGACCATGGTCATGATGATCATATACACTGCATGACCATGGTCAAACATGATAAAGTTAACAACTTGGACCAATACCAATTAACCACATGTGGTCAACTTTGCTTGAATTTGTTTATTTTTCCTGAACTTTAAACCAAGGTTGACCATGGTAATGATGACCATGCTTAACCATACTCAACTACATGGTTATACCATTGTTAACCATGGTTAATCATGGTCAACCATGCTTAACCATGGTCAAGCATGGTTAACCATATGGTGTGATCAAGCATGGTCAGCAAGCATGGTCACACCACTATTAACCATGGTCAACCATGCTTAAGCATCTTACGTAAGGTTGACCATGGTCTGATCAACCATATAGTCAGCAACCATGCTACCATGGCAGACATGCAGGGTGGAATCAGGCAGTTTTGGAAATAAGGGGTAACTTGTGATTAAGTATGATTGGGAACGGTGGTGGATAATAAGTATTAAGATCAAGGGAATCAACAAATACATGTGTATGGAGTACTGCTGTTATCAATGGGAGCAGATATCATGCTGGCACTGCATTAAACTTGTGCCATGTAGACAGTCACAGAGTGTGCAATGCAAGTGTACATTGGGTGTTGATCGTTCATGTAATTATTTCGTGACAGAAAGCCTAGAAGCTAACCCTAATCCTAACCCTAATCCTTACCTTAATCCTACTCCTAATACTAATCCTAACCATAACCCTAACCCTAATCCTAACCTTCACCCTAACCCTTATTTTGTGTATGGGATTTAGGAAGTAGACATAAAGAGTTCCAGCCTTTCAATATGATGGAAACCACCCCCTTTATGTAATCAAAAATTTTAAATATGGGAGCATATTTAATTGAAACAGGTTCATCAGGTTTGGTAATTGACAAATTGATTCAAAACCAACTGTTGGATCATCACAACAACAGCAAGCTTAGAAAAAGTCAGTGGTTCACTGACGAAACTCTAAACAAGAAAAATAGTCAGTTTCTTAAAAAAACTCCTTTATTAATTAGCATATTTTATATTTGGGCAAATCCAAGCGTTGCAGCATGAGGCAAAATGCCTTCGTACAAATTGCTTTAGCAGCCAAACATAACAGCACAAGGTGAATAGCATAATGGTAAACTATTTGTTGTAAGTGAATGATTAAGGTAGGAGAAGCTTTTCCACACCACCCTAATTTCATAATTGGCATAATATGATGCAAACTTTGCACAGCGGAATGATGCGCATAGGAGCAGTATTTTTTCGCTAAAACATTTTTGGCAAACTGTGAGTTTAGTAATCGGGGATATTAAATTTGCCACTTAATGTAAAACTTGTCTCTTTGTGTAAAACTTGTCTCTTTGTGCCAAATTTTCTGAAATTAGGTCGCATTGCCGAATGATGCAAGGAGCGTTGTGGAATGATGCTGTGTGTAAAATTTCATAGACAATTAAAAGCAGTCCATGTATGATAAATAAAAATATCAATACATTTGAGGAAATTGTGTTTTACATGTATATACTTAGCTAATTTGTCAAATATCACTATCTATCCAAAAATATTTTTTACCAAATTTTTTTTATTCCGAAAGTTTGTGCTGCAAGGTCGCATTCTGGAATTTACATTATGTCAACATTCTGCGAGTCTAAAATTCTTAAAATTATATTTAGCACTAAATGTTAGCCACAGGATGTAACATTTAACTATCACCATCTATCAAGAAATAATCATCACTGTTTTTATCTTTTCATTAATTAAATATTTTTGTTAAAAATCCATGAATCCTTGCATAATTCTGCATCGCTTTGCGGAATGATCAAGGGGTTTTGCTGGGGTAATATCACTTATTATGGTTCAGGCAGTGCTGAAACAACAATTACTGTGAAGGTACAAAATGTAGTTCTGTGCAATGCATTTTAGAATGTTTTATCCCAAAAATGTGTATAATTGTTTCAAACTGGTACATTATAAAATAGTTGGAAATTATGCATCATTCCCCAACGTTGCAGAATGATGTTCATGGAATATGACATAACATTTACAGATGTATGTTTTATATGATTTCAAAATTGTTTTGTAACACAGAGACAGGTCTATGAGACACACTATGTTGGTAATAGCTAGCATATTGCCTTATTTCATAATTTCAAACCTCAAACTCAAAAGAAGATTTACACATGGTGTATTCGAAGCTGGACATATTATAGACTTAACTGTATAAAACATTTCTGAATAATAACACATTTTGAAAGTCTAAACTTGAAATGGATTATTCATTTTTGCCAGACAAATAGAAAAATCAATAAGATTTTTAAACTTTTAAGGTTAATATTCATTTAAAAATGTATATTTTTATTGAGTCCTGATGAGCATACAGCTGTTTTTGAAACTTTTCCCAATGTAACTCCTTGTTTCCTATTTAGGGACACACCATTAAATTCTCAGAGGGGGGATGGGAGTTTGGGTCAGGTGGATTTCTTTTTTCACCACCAAAGGCGGCAGAAAATATTTTCGCTGCCTTCGGCGATAAAACTATTTTTTTAGCTGCCTTCACCACCGAAGCAATTTTTTAAATTTCAATTTTAATGTAGGCCTTTACCTTTATACAGAGTTTGGTGGGGGATTTTTTTAAACTCATCAGTGAGGCAAATTTTTTTTTGTGTCACTAGTGGGTGAAGTTTCTTTTTTCCATCTCACTAGTGGACAAATTTTAGTTTTTTTTCCAAAAAAATCCCATGCCCTCCCCTGGAAATCAAATGGCATGCCCCTTAGTGGTGTGCACGCAGGCATGAGCCAGGATTGTTTGCATTGGGGTGTGGAATTTTCAACAACTGGGACTTTTTCCTAAAAAAGGTGGATTTAAACCCCTGAAATTTCCCTTTCTAGCTAATTTTAACAATTTAACCATAATCAAAAAGTGGACCTTTATTACTACTTCTTTATAATTTTGACCTTTTTTTTTACCTGCAAAACGTAAGCTTTCAATGGGGGGAGGAGGTGAAATTCACCACTGGCTATTGGTCTGTTTGCAGTTTTATATAATTCACTGTAGGAACATTTTGTAACATAGATTGTAATAGCATTTAATTAAGAAATGAATTTCGAGTAGAATCTTGTTGACACATGTATGCATTTGGGCATGTATACAACCAGTATGTACATTTTGGAGAGAGTCGCATGATATGGTCTCTTTATCCCTTGTATTCATAAGAAATATGTGAACTGTTAATGACTGACAGTAATTTCTTTCATGGAACTTCATGGTCATTCACAAACTGAACAGATATTTGGTATACATGTGAACGTGATTATTATTGTTTTGCAAGACTGATCATACATGTATTATTTGATCCCTAGATGTGAAATCTAATGATGGTACCAATATCGTTCAGCAATGATGAATTGAATAAGTTCAGCAACAAGTTTAGCAATATATTGAATATATGAGAAATGTTAGTGTAAGTATGGTGTAATTGTTTGTTAGGGTGAGAGTTCCATCACTTAAAATGGTTAAACTTGAATACTATCATCATCGTCTTCATCATCATCTTCATCTTCATCATCGTTGTCATCATTGTCGTTGTTGTCGTCATCATCATCATCACCATCACCATCATTATCATCATCATCATCATCATCATGATAATAATAAAATTGTTCATGATCATAAAGCAACCAGGTTATTCCTAAAATTCTCAATATCAGACTACATATTGATACACTGAATATCTTGTTGATTTGTCAAGAATAAACATTATTTTACTTAAAATTTTCAGAATGTTTGTGAAATAAACTTTGTATATAATTTGAGATTTCATAGCACCAGTATTTGAATCCATACCTTTACATGGTCACAGATATTAAGAATGTTTTGGAGCTGTAGACTGATTATGAAAATAAATAAATTTTTGCAAAATTTTGAGGTAGGTGAAAATTGCGTTTCAAAGTTTAGTTAACTTAAAAATTATCATTATTGTCATGTAGGTTGTTTGTTCCATAACATAATCATTGACAATAAAATACATTCCATTATCTTCATTGTAACCATAACAAGTTTATCTGTAAGCATATCGCGTGATAAACATGCCTAACCCAAGTACATTTCATTTTGATGACTCATTTCTAGTAATTCAAACTTTTGATTGTACTAAGCAAAGCGTCACGGGTTCGATGCACCCCTAAAAATGCCAATCCAAAAGAAAGTCCAAATATTTCCAAAAAATATGTTGAAAATTTTTTTTAATCTGCCCTTTTTTGAAGGAAAATTTCACAAAAGTCCACTTTTGAGACTGCTGCACAGGGCACCCACTAAAATAATATTAGCTACGGGCCTGGTACTGAACCAATGTATACAGGGTGTATCAAAATTATTGGTACCCGTCAATATCCAGTAAGCAGAATCACGACTGCCACATCAAAATGCAGCATAATATCCATCTGATTTGTAGATATATGTAATAAAAGGTCACAAAACTGTAAATTGTAGTCATTTCAAGATGATCCAATCTTGAAATTGAAAGGAGCAGGCTCTTCATTAGACAACAAAGGTGATGGGTACCAATCATTTTGATACAGCTTGTACCACAAGAACGTCTCCCTAAAACTCATCTTCTAGTACTCATAGTTACAACGTTGATTGCACTAACCACATTACTTACAACATTGAACTAAGTATAGTTTGATCAGCTTGTAATAGGCGGTAAATGTTAGGCTTTTACCACTACGCCGAAAAGTATATCCACGTTAAAAGTGCTGTTTAGTTGTCCTGTCTGGTCTATATTTTGTGTTTTAATGAAAAGTAGACAAAGTATAGGACTAGAATTAATAATTTGGGATGCTTCTGGATGTGTCAAAAGACAATTCTCAAAATAAAATGTTTTGATATTAATCCGCCATGTTATAAGGCCCGCCGATTAAGAGCTGATCAAAGTATATGTTGTCATCTTTACTATACATTACTTTGTTTAAAAATGAGCAAGATGTGACTCTTTATAATAGGTTTGTACTGTGACAGTGTATATGTGTACATAATAGCAACTAGTAGTAACAAGTGTACCTCAACATGATCAACTGTGTCACCTCATATATATAGCTAGAAACTACTATGATTTAGCTATGACAATTTACCTTACACATATGGTCCTATCGGGATCCATGTGTTTCCCCATGGATCAGCTAGTTGTAAGATGTATGTCTGAACAATGGCAAATTTAGTTATGGTAGGCAGGGTGTATAAGTATGGGTCTATGGATTACAGACTAGTAAGCTATTACAATTTATCTTTATCTGGTCCTATCAGGATCCATGTGTGTTTCCAAATGGAGCAATGTGTGTCTCAACATTGACAACTTGTTTAAGATAATGGCCAGTGTGAATTTATAATGTATTCTATTGATTGCTTGAAGTTAATGAGGTTTCTACTCTTGTCAGGACTATTTCAGAGGGGAGTGAAATGGCTAAAAAGGACTAAAATCTTAAATATTAGGGCAGCTAGCAGCCCACAGGGGGCAAGAGGGAGGCAAGACTTCTAACATGGGGATAGCTGCCCCCTTTGCCCTGGTTATGCCACTGGTTCCTAAGTATAGAAAGGTATATGCAGTGCTCAAGCTGTTTGGCCATGGTGACCAAAATTAATGAAAAATAGAGAGTGAATTTGACATAAAAAATACAAAATGTAAATAATTATTCTTTTTGGATCGGTAAATGGGCTTAAAAATGCCAACATGAGAAACATTGCACAGAATAACTTTTCTACATTTCTTTTTTTATATATTTTTATCTTAATATCTGTGTGCAATATTACTAAAATGGCACATAAGTTTTTCACTGTTTCACAGCCTCAGAAAAATTAGAGCGAGGGGAAATTTTGTGAGGCATCCATCTATTTTTATACATGGAAATTTACTTTTAAAGTACAGAAATGTTTGATTTGGTTTAGAATTATGCATAAAAACAATATCTGTAGCTTATATCCATGCATAGAGAGTTTTAGCATCGCAAATTAAAGCATGAATTTGGACCTTAAATGTTGATTTTCCAAATGTCATTTTCATTACTCACAACTTTGATACACTGCCAAAATGTGTGGGCTTTGTGAGACAATAGTTTGGTAGAAAATATTATTTTGCAACATTGTTATGGGTGAATTGATTAGCTACAGACTGATATATTGTTATGTTGAGGTAAAGTCCCTTTTTCTACCCAAGTTCTTTTACCAGGGTTCCTTTCCGTAAAGAGAATACAATGCGAACTTAAATAACGTTCACCTTCTACATATATTTCAACCCCGGATTTTATTTTGGTCTACTGCACACTGTCTTTTTGTATTGACACCAGCGACTAGTGCATACTAAGAGTCAAAACATATTGAAAAATATTAACATAATTTTGAGTTAACCCTTTCCGCACGGGCTTAGACTGCAGACAACAACTTCAAAATTTTCTTTAAATTTCAAAAAGTTCACAATTGAGTAAAAAAATCTCAAAACTTGGAATTATTATGTTGAAGCCTGTGGCTAGCACTCAGAGCATTAAATATATGGTTGCATTTAGTGGACTGTTTCATCATGATCAAGTAACCTCTATTCCATGTTGAAAGATACCTTTATTATCCCAGTGTCTCTTCTTAGCCACTATTTATTTATTTATTTATTTATTTATTTATTTATTTATTTATTTATTTATTTATTTATTTATTTATTTATTTATTTATTTATTTATTTATTTATTTATTTATTTATTTATTTATTTATTTATTTATTTATTTATTTATTTATTTATTCATTCTCTTTATCTATGACAGTTCAATTCAGTATATAACACCAAGGAGGTCCTGACATAATTATACTTAAATATACAATCCTAATGACAAGTATATAAAGATAAAATTGAATTCATACAGAGTGATATTGTCAGTTTCAATATGCATGACAGCTGAGTGGAGCTCTGTTGCATAACTGTACTGCTCTTGCATGAAAAGTATCTAAAATATTCAATCATAATTTTAAAATCGTAATTTTAAAATTCATAATTTTTAAGGTACAGTCAATGATTCTAAGATAAAACTTTATAATTTTAAGGTCAACTCTTACAACCTTTTTTTAATAAATTTCATGTACATTCAGGCACTAAAAATAACCTAGATCCATAGAATCATTCAAAATATGGAAACGTCATCGTCATTAACCAAAGTTCTTGATATCTGATCCAGAAATTGCACTTACTTTGTGTACGTTTCAGCAACACTGTTGCCTTTGTCAACACTTGATGATGAGTGATTCCTATACTGGCAACCGACGCTAGATGTATCTCCAGCAAAGGTCTTGGTGTTGACAGTTGATTTTCCATCTGGGGGTTTTCTTGGAACCCAGTTCTAGAAACTCATCAAAAATGTGTGAGAGTTGATACTGTCCGTCGTCTCTGTTCATGGTGGTGCCCCTCCTCTTTCTAATTTCTATAGCCTCCTTTATCCAGCGTGTGAATCGTTCTTGTTCAGTGCCAATGATCTCAGCGTCCCCACATCCAATAACATGATTTTTGTTGACTATGTGATCTGTTATTGCTGACTTGTTAACTGTTGTACATAAAACACTGATTTGTATTAATTTGTACACAATTGATAGATTTTCCACATCTGATCTTATCAGTGACCATACTCCCTCTGTTTGCAAGCTCCCCAAGTGGACTACTGACTTTTGATTCCTGTTAAAAAGCTTCACATAGCCTTATGGAAGCCGTCTGGTTTACTGACCTACTAATATTAGCCATCCCATGATGTAATGCATCTTTCAATGAATCTGGCGTGTGATTGGTGACCCAGATCTTGTGATGATTTAAATCCTCCAGGGACGTGCCATTACCACTAACTACAGTGTACACAACTATCTGTGGAATTTGCACCTTTTGAACAGTAATATGTTAACACCAAATTTGGTACAACTTTGTAAATTTTACCAACTTTGACAAATTTTCAGCCAAAATGGTTGAAAAATGCTAATTTTTGCAAAACATAAAAAATAAATCATAAAAAAGCCTGATTTTTGCCCAAAATTTTTTGAAAATTAATAAATTAGATATTTTTTGTTATTTTGCCTGAAAAAATTTGGGTTAAAAAAATGTATTGGGGATTTTATCCAAAACGAGCATTTTTGCCCAAATTTTACCTCACAGATGGATTCTTTGCCATTCTAAATATGTATACTTTTTTTGTTGTTATAGTAGACCAACAATTTAGCAGTTATGAGGCCCAACAGTTTCCATAATTCCAGGGTTAAGAATGCTATCTACTGAAGATAACAATGTGTAGTATTAACTATTAGCCATAACTGACATGCTAACTACAAGTTTATAGTATTTCTCACCAAAGTAAACGGGTGTCAGCTGAAATCAGTGAAATGTGTGCTAATCTACACGCTACAGGAAATTGAAATGTATTGCATTAAGGTGTTTATCTACTGAAGATAGCTATTGATTATAAGCTATACCTGACATACTAACTACTGAAAATAGAAGTTTATAGTATTTCTCACCAAAGTAAACTGGTATCAGCTGAAATCAGTGAAGTGTGTGATAATCTACAAGCTACATATGAAGAGCTTTGTTTCAAAACCCCTTACATCCACTTTTGGCTGAAATTGAGTTATTGACATGACATTATAGTGTGGGTAAAAATACACATTTTGGTGGTTGTTTGACCTCCATACCACTTTCCCTTCCGAGATTTGGTATATTTCCGTTTGGGAAATCTTAGGAATTTCCGAAATCTGAACATAAAATGAATATAGAATTGTTTTGTTTTAATTTTTTGATGTATACCAGTAGCATGGAATGTTCTTTACCTATTAAAACCAAAGGGACCTGTTTTTGGGTCACTATTTTTGAAAAAAATCATTTTAATTAACAAAAGGTGTAGCTTAGGAAATACTCAAAAATGCCATTTTCCGCATTTAATTAAAAATTCATAATTAAAAAAGTAAATGAGATATTTCAATTTTTCTTTTTGATTTTGAAATCATTAGTCAAGTTACATAAAGTAGTGCAAACAAATGGGCTCAAATATGATTGCAAAGGTGGTTTCTAGAAAAGAGGTAAATTTGTTTTGTTGCAAAAGCCCTTACATCCACAAAAGGCGCGATATAAAAGATATAATAAAATAAATAGGAAGGCTTCAAAATTGTACCAAACCTATTCTTTTAGTTTCTATTCATCAACACTTTATCCAAACCCAAATTGAATCAAATCGAACCAGTAATACTTGCAGAATTAAAAAAAGCCGTTTTTCTCAAAAAGTCAAAAGTGGATGTAAGGGTTTTGCAACAAAGCTCTTCATATACAGGAAATTGCAATGTATTGCATTAAGGTGTTATCTACTGAAGATAGCAATGTGTAGTATTGACTATACCTGACTTGCCAAGTACTGAAACTAAGCAGTTTGTAGTATTTCTCACCAAAGTTAACTGGTATAAGCTGAAATCAGTGAAATGTGTGATAATCTACAAGCTACAGGAAATTGAAATGTATTGCATTAGGGTGCTATCTACTGAAGATAGCAATGTGTAGTATTGACTATACCTGACATGCTAACTATTAAAAATAGCAGTTTATAGTATTTCTCACCAAAGTAAACTGATGTCAGCTGACATCAGAGAAATGTGTGTCTACAAGCTACAGCAAATAGCAGTGTTTTGCATTAAGGTGCTATCTACTGAAGATAGCAATGTGCAGTATTGACTATTAGCTATACCCAGGGTTTGTAGTATTTCTCACCAAAATAAACTGGTATCAGCTAAAATCAGTGAAATGTGTGCTAATCTACAAGCTGCAGCAAATAGCAATGTTTTGCATTAAGGTGCTATCTACTGAAGATAGCAATGTGTAGTATTGACTATACCTGACTTGCCAAGTACTGAAACTAAGCAGTTTGTAGTATTTCTCACCAAAATAAACTGGTATCAGCTAAAATCAGTGAAATGTGTGCTATTCTACAAGCTACAGCAAATAGCAATGTTTTACATTAAAAGGGCATATCGTGATCCACAGCCTCATCCCCCCACTTTTCTCAAAAAAAGTTGAGATTTTTATATCACTGGAAGCCTCTGGCTACATAATGTTTATGTACAACAAAAAATTTCTTGCAGATCAATTCGTTTAGCAAAGATATCGTGAAATTTGAATTTCGTTCTGGCTACCAGAACGAAATTACAACACATTGTCTATGGAGCAGTGTAATACACATAATCATGCTGAACTCGCAAACGCAAAATCGGAATCAACTGAAATTTTGGGAATAGGCTTTTTTCGTGAATATCTACTGAAAAATGTCATAAAAGAGAATGCTAGGATCACAAAATACTCCTCTAAGGTGCTATCTACTGAAGATAGCAATGTGTAGTATTGACTATTAGCTATACCCAGGGGCGGATCCAGGAATTTTCAATAGAGGGGGCGCCGAGCCACCGCCGCTAGCACAAAGTTGGGCGCTGCTCTGCAAAAATACACAAAGTCAGGCGCGGCTCTGCAAAATTGGAGGTGCGCACCCTCTAAATCCGCCCTGATACCTGACTTGCTAAGTACTGAAACTAAGCAGTTTGTAGTATTTCTCACCAAAATGTGTGACAATCTACAAGCTACATAATGGAAATACCATATTTACTCTATTAAACGCCCCTTCTATTAAACAGCCCCATCTCTTTTCAAAGAAAAAGTGACCGAAATGCAGAAATTTCTATGCCATAGCATGTAATCATTGTAAGTAAGCTTAAAACTGGCATGACATGATTGTCATGCCAGTTTGTCCATTCAATTGGGAAATTGCATGGACAAATCCTTTATTCTAACTTGCATTTCCATCCAATTTATTGCCACATTATAGGAGATTGTTCATATATTTAACCTATTTGATTAATTCTTGCATAAAAATGCACTTGCAGATCTAATTTCTAGTATTTTCCGATAATATGTGATCCCTATATAGGCACCTCTCTGTTGTATTTTAAAGCTGAAACCATATTTCACAAGTTCTGGATGTCGTTTTTTCATTGATAATTTACTATAATAACCCCCTCTTTTTGAAAATTCAAACACCCCAGGGCGTTTATTAGACTAAATATAGTACGGATATGTTTCCCCTCAAAATTGCTTGCATGCAAAAAATGGACATTGGGGCATAATTTTGAACCATTTACCATGAGAAAGTGGTCACTTTGTTAGTTTTTTCTTTTCAATTTGGACCTTCTTGGACATTTTAACCCTAAAAAGTGGACCTTTTTGTAAAGGGGGTGTGATATCAAAACGGTGCCCAAACTATCTGTGCTAAAAATTGCTTGCCCTCCCTTTCGACCTGCCAAAAAAATGCTTTGCCTCCTTTTGGCCTGCCAAAAAATCTGTGCCCCCTATTATTCACCACCTCGGGCAGGGTACACACATAATAATTATAGCGTCACATACTCTGTCTTGGGTTTGCTGATTATGAGACCAATATCTTTTGCTGCTGATCACAATCACATTAAAATTCACTGACAAATTGCAACAAGCCCGTACAAATATTAACAATCAGAAACAGTAAAACATATGAGGGAAGTTTGTTCCATTCTTTTATTGCACTATATATGAAATAAAATTGAGACAAATGATGTGGTTTGTTTGTTTCTTTTATTTCTTCTTTAACATTGGTTACTCATACTAGTAATAATCTGTTCTTCCATGAGGTCCACATAGTCATGATTGAAACAGAGGTGTTTATTCTTCCGTTATTCGCCCCCAAAGGGGAGGGGATAATTTTCCCCCTTTGGGGAAGAATTTTGTGTTTTGAAAAAGAAACAAGATCTATATGGTAGAAAAAGAAGAAAATCAACACGATACAAGGAAGATTAAAATAAAATGAACTAATTTGGGGAAAAAGTCTATAACTGAAGCTTATATAAGATATGTTTTATTATGTTTTACAGCTATTTTTGGGGTGAAATAGACGGTCACTGGCTGGCAGTTTTGGTATCAACCTTCGAAGGAAAGTGTATAGAAAATTATTATATAAATAATTTTGACATAAACTCATCATACTCTGATTAAATGGGGATGGAACTAGTGGTGACTTTTTAATTTGGCTGTGTTTAGTATTTTGCATAGGAATGTCACATTTTTGCATCAGTATGAAAACTTTAAAGAAGTGCTGGAAAATGGTATTCATGCAAAACATTGTGTTTAAAATATAATTATATTTCGATGACTGTGCAGCTTTAGCTGGAGTCTGGAGCCTTGTCTTGTTTTGTTTTTATGTGTGTGTGTTTTATTTTTGTAAGGTGGTGCAACACTTTTACACACATTTGCCTTCTGTTGCATCTCCTCAATCTTGTGGTTTTTTTTTATTATGGTGTTTACATATTCTTTGTATGTTTTTGATGGAAATAAATAGAATTGAATTGAATTGAATTCCCAGTTCCAGGGGTCTGGGAGCCAACGACAGCATCTTGCCATGGTCTCCCAGCCCCACCAATCTCCATACAAATTAGGGTATTAGGCAGGTGCAGTGTTTTGGCATCCTAATATTCATGTCCATGATTGCCGTATAGCATGTATGGCTCCAATAATAGTCTAGTATTAGATGAAATATTATTGGTTAACTAAATCTAGTGAATGGCATGTGAAAGTGAAATCACCACTTTTTTTTCCACACAGTTTTTTTTCTTCATGTGCAAGGACAGCATAACTATATAGAGCCATTTCTCCAGGAATTGGGGCTAGTCCATGTGTACTTTGTTTTGAAATCCTGAATTTGATTGTTCACTTTCAAATATTATTAAATAACAGTGTACCTTTAATGATTGTTAGTGGGATTGAAATGGATCTAATTGTCAAAATAAGTTAATTAAGTTTGGTTGGCATGGTAAGCTAAAGACTTTCAATGCACACAATATAATGTCAACTGTAAAGCCACTTACTGTAAAGGAATTATGTATCGGTACATTGATTTTTTATGATTGGTTCCCACATTTTTGGCCTCTGTTGATCATGTAGAAATAAAAAGGCACCAGAAATTTCACGAATTGTTTTCCATACAATTTGTTTGTTTCATCACCTATTCATATAAGAAGTAGAGAATTCTATAGTTCATATGCCAAGAAGAAATCAAAACATGACTCGCATACAAGCAACTGCACAAAGAAAGGAACATTTTCAAAATGTGGATTTAAGAAAATTAACAAAGGACTAAATGCATGTAAATGAAAAAGAAGGGGTTGATTAGTAATACTGTCTGCTCATGAAGGTGCAAAACAATTGATCCAAGGTGAACTGAAGACTGGCAACATTATTTTTTTCCGGCTGACAGGTAGCCATCTTCATTCTTCAAAAAATAACAGAACATATTCAATATTCAATGGCAAAGAAGAACAAAAAAAATTGAAGCCAACCAGCGGTGTTTTGTGTACAAAGCACGAGCAAGAGATAATGGAGCAGACTAAAACACTGATAATTGTCATTCTACAAAAATGACATAAAAGTCTGACTACTAACAAAAGCCAACAGAGAACAACACAAACACACAACATACAAACAAAAATACCGCTTCATTTCAAAGTAGGGAGCCATATAGTAGTGCTTCACATGATATAGATGGAGAAGATACAAGAAGTGATGATGGGAATTTAAGCACTGCCAACTGACTTCCCATACAACATGTACAATTCAAAAGTCAGTCACACAAGCCCACACAAAAACCAAAAATCAAAACATGAAAAACGACTCATTCACTCACACATTCAAACAAACTAGCCAACCATGTTATGAACATAATAAAACTTACTTGAAAAAAAGCAGCAATCAAATTTTACCAATGTTGAAAGAAATTTTTGTGATGACAATTATGACAAGATTGCCATTTTTCTCAGCAATTTTGTACTCAATGTTGAATTTAAGCTTAACAAAATTATACAAGTTCTAAAAAGAAGGAGCAACCTGTTGAAATTTGCATTTATGAAATTCACTTTTTATTTCTCTTTTATATTCATAATATGAATATAAAAGAGAAATAAAAAGTTCATGCAAAGTACTATGAGGAGAAACGCCCTTAGTAACTCCAAATAATCTCTCAAATGTGGAAAAGGTTTGATTCCCCTTAGTGATATCATTGAGGGAAACCCAAGATATCATCCCAAAGAGGAGTGATAATAGTACAATCACAAAATAGGTGCACAAGGGTTTCAGTAGACCGCTCACAAAAGCAGCAATTGGGAGAGATGATTTGGTCAATCTGATGCAATTCATTAGTACAAATAGCCCTGTGGAATATTTTGAAGTAAAATGATTTGATTTTAGTATCCATTTGAAACAACATTTGAAATTGTTGGCATGAAATATATCGAATCAATATCATCCTCAGATATATCGCAGGACTGTGTCCAAAGGTTTTCAGCATGTTCAGCTTTACTGCTTTAGTAGCAATGATGATTTGTCTTGTCAGCTTTAGAAGGATTGTAGAATATTTAGAACCAGTCAAGAAGGATACCATTCATTAGGGAATTATACTTTCTCCTGTGTTTGATGAGGACATTAAAATTGATCACTAGATCCTCAAATGTCTTAACAAAGTTAAAGCCCGATCCAGATCAGCAAGCGTATAAATACCCTTATCAATCCATTCAGGATAACAACAAAGCTCCTACTTTTAAGGCAAATATCTTTATTCCACCCCAGCAGATCCTGCAAGTGATAATTATCAAAGTCCAAATTATGCTTAATTTTATCCCTGTAAATATACCAAGTCCTGAGGGTTTCAGAGAGCTGGCAGTTTTTCAGAGAGGACAGAACAGCTTTTGGGGGCATCAGCTCTCCATAAAGAGAGATGTATTTTCATGGAATTTACTGAGAATGTTACGTTCAATACGTTTCCAAGCAGAGACTAGTTTTCCCCAAAAAAGTTATTGAGCTTGTGAAAATGCTTCAATGTCCACCTTTCTCAAGCCAGCTTTCTCATAGACACTATAAATCAAGTTACGTTTGATGCGATCATCCCCTTCTTTCCAGATAAATTTAAAAAATAAAGTGTTTACTTTTTTGAAGAAAATAGGTAAAGCACTTGGGGAAGCAATTTACTTTACCAAGCAGAGACAAATTTCCCATTCTCCAGCAATTCACAATCTGTTCGAGTTGATGAAATTTGGGAACAAAGTTGAGCTCATAAAGAGCATAATTTGTATTCAGAGAAATGTTAATACCAAGACTTTTAAAAGTGTTTGACTTCCAAAACAGACCATTGTCCTTAAAAGGTCTAAAATCACTGCTTTTGAGAGAACCAACATGAATAGCCTCAGATTTAGTCAAATTGATTTGTAAGGCTATCAAAAAGGGTCTCAAAGGAAAGCAGGATACCATGAATAAAACAAGTGGTATCATCAGCCACCATTCACTCGGTCGGACATCCGGGAACATTGTCCCCTTCGTCCCCTTTGCACAAGCGCGTGCATGGCAACCAGGTCGAGAAAGGGGAACTGCACATGCGCTGCACATGCGCACACTGGTTTTACAAGGCTATTTCTCCTTTGTGACGTCAGCCCGACCAAGAGAATACTGACCTTTTCCTCAAAATCATCAATAATGCCCTTGATGTTAGTATTACTACGAATCAAAATAGCCACAATCTCAATGGCATATAAAAACAAAAGTGGGGAACTCGGACAACCCTGAAAAATGCCATGAGTCATTGGGGTGGCTTCTGATAGGAATCGATTATATGACATAGCTGGATTGATTGAGTAATAAACCTCTCATCCACTGTATGAAGGTTTCACCAATATCAAAACCTCAAAGAGATAATTGTGTTCCACACTATCATGCCTTTTTGTGCTCTCTGAATTCACATCAATTTGACCTGCTTTTTGATAGATTTTGTGCTTCATTTTTATATCATTTTACTGCTTGTAACACCAGGATGCTTTCTGTATAATTTATTTCATCAAATTGTTTCCAGTTTTGATGTATTTTGCAAGAATTCATATTAAATTTTGAATTCTGGACATACAACTTGAACAGTATATTGGGGATCATTATTGATTTTTCTGAATGGTCACTTCCTGTGTGTTGGATACAATGGCTGATATACACAATTCAACTGATCTTGACTCTTCTTCAATTTTCTATGGATTCACCAATGAAGAAATTTGCTATGTTTCTTCTGATGTATGGAAAATTCAACCCAAACTGAGATCCTGTTCAATTAAGGTTCATCATGATGATACTTTTGACAACCTAGAAGCGGAAGTGAAAGACTTGTATGGATCGCCTCAAAATATGGCTAATAATGGGAACATTTACAGAGGACTGTTAGATACAACTACTGGAAATATGGCACAAGTGACTATCACCTTTTATAGGTCAACCTTGTTAGTACGTGTTCAAGGTTCTGCATACGCCATGTGGATTAACAAGGTACTTCCATCACTTGCAGACAAGGTTGTATCTTCCTCCAAGAATTCTCAATCCAATGATGGGGATGTGTGTCCATCAACTCCAGTGTTACATAATTCAACGCCATTATTACATACTTCAACTCCATTCAATAGTCTTAGGTCTGCAATATCTACACCAGCAATCTCATCAGATCATTGCAGCCTACATAGTGATCTACTCCGATCAGCTTTGAATGCTGCTGAACTTAAAGCAAGAACAGAGAAGGAAAACCAAATGCTAAAGGACAGAATAAATGAACTCAAGGATGAGAATGCAAAGCTGCACAAAATGCTAACTGAAAAGACAGTTCAAACAGAAATGATGATGACAAGGATAGCAGATGTGAACTTGTTAGAGTTTGAATCTGCCAGTAACCTGCAGCTACTGAAGCCAAATTTGCTGACGAGCGGGAACAATTGCTAAAACAAATCCAGGACTTAAATAACAACTCTAAACAGGATTGTGTAAATTGCAGACTATCCACCTCTGTTGATCTCCCTCCTGTACCTACTTACAGTGAGGTTGTTAGGTCCACAGTAAAACCTAGGAGACAGAGGTCAGTTGAGCCTAATACTACATGTACACCAGTTGCCAACAGATATGCAGCCTTGGAAGATGAATATAATTCGCCTGAGTCCTCAGAGAGTACAGCACTGCCTGCAGAAAAAACAGCTCCTCAAACCGGTGATAAAAGAGACAATCGCGCACGCAATCATGCTACCGGTAGCACTCGCAAAAGAAGAGCTGAGAGTATATCATGCCCCAAAGTTGTGTTATTTGGAGACTCCATTGGAAGGAGGATTGATCCTCAAAGTCTCTCTAGAAAAGCTGAAATACAAAATCTTTGTGCTGGAGGTCGCAAAATAGAACGCACATCGCAGGACATTAAGGAGAGTAATTTATCAGATGTGGACTCTGTGATAGTGCATGTGGGCACTAATAATTTAGTGGCGGATTCTGAAGATACCATTTCACAGAAGTTAGATGACATGTGTGATCATCTCAAGCGCAAAGTGCCAGAAAGATGCGAGGTTGCTCTTTCTTCTATCATTATTAGGAATGATAGACCTGCACTTCATTCTAAGCTGAAGGCAGTAAATCGAAGATTGGAAGATATTTGTTCGCGTAATAATTGGACATATATTGACAATACAGCTGTCACAAGTCTTGGTACGGATAAGTTGCACCCTGATAGAAAGGGAATGAGCTTCCTGGCTCGCAACTTCCAGGTTTTTCTACGCTGCGCACATCCTTCGATTTTTCAACAAGGTCGCAAGCAGTCTTACCCGGGAAGAAGTGTCTCAAGTCGGCATCACTATCCAGCATGGTTGAAACACCTGATGTCGACAAGGATGCAGGCATACTAACATTTACTTTCAGTGATTCAGTTATAATTAATGCGAATGCTTTTTCTAATAACAATGATGTTAAATATGATAATGATTCTCCCTGTAAACATGATGATCTAAATGTTGTTGGAAATTCTAGCATTGCTGATTGTAACGTTATATGTACCTGCTCTTCAAATAGTAACACATCTGTTATTTCATTGCATGATGTCAATTCTGGTTCTAATACCAATGATTATGTTTTATCAGACACCAGTCCTTGTCATAATGATCTTTTGTTTTCTTGTAAGGATCATTTAGTAAATGATACCTTGTCTACTGAAGGTGATGTTCAAAATTATGCTCAAAATTATGGTCATAACAACTTTGATAATCATTCATCTGTTCATGATTTTCTTGGTAATAATAATAATATTGATTCTGATCAAAAAAGTTCTGGTATTATGTATAGGAATGTTACCACCAAAGTCAATGACTCACAAATCCCTATTGTCATCAATCCTATTCATTCATCTCATCATCTTGTCTCAAGTGCAATTAACAATAATGGTGCTCTTGAAGTCTCTGAATCTACTTTTCATCCTTCTACTCATCCTATTCATTCTTATTCTGATGTTGATGATGTTATTGACAGTGGTAACCAAATTGAAAAGGCAAGTGTGTTCAAATGTGACGCTGAAAATTGTTTGTTGAATGACATAATTGATATTGCTGAGGAGTCAAGTATTGTAAATAACAATTTTGATGTATATATAAGTACAGATAGTGTTGATTCAAATTCAAATTGTATTAATATTCCTTGTAATGTTTCAGATTCAAATTGTAGTGATATTTCTTGTTTGCCATGTGATATGTCAATTAATTCTATCAGTAATAATGTGAATGAATTCAAAGAGTCAAGTCATAATCAAACTCAAAGTACTGCTTTCTGCATCGATGTTCACATGGAGTATTCAAACGATGATAGTATAGATACTCACAGAATTTTTGATGCAAGTGAAGATAATTTTGATTCTGTTTCAAATTGTTCTGTTATTGCTGCTCAAAATGATTTAATTTGTGAAAATGTTGCCTTGGTTTCAAATGTAAATAATGTTTCTTCTACTTCTACTAGTTCTCATGTCAATTTCCACGATAATTCACATGAGTGTACTAATAATGACTCTAGTGTTAATATTGATTTATCTGATTGTTCTGTTGATAATCATCAAGCTAAAAGTAACAATAGTAATAGTAACTTGTCTATTTTGTACTTTAATGCACATAGTATAAAGAATATTTTTCCATGCTCGCGTGGCTTTTGATAAACCAGACATTATTGCTATTACTGAATCTTGGCTTGATGATTCCTTTAATGATGGGGAAGTGTTTCCTTCTGATTATAGTATTTTTCGTAATAACAGAAATAGGCGTGGTGGCGGGGTCGCTCTAGGTATTAAAAGTAATCTTAATGCTACTTTGAGATCTGAGTTTTTATCCAAAGATCTGGAAATTGTTTGGGCAGAGTTTAATACTGATCAAGGGAAATGTTTATTTGGTGTGTATTATAGGCCTCCATCTGAAAATAAGTGTGGTTTGGAGATTTTGGATGATAACCTGAGCAAAATTCAAGCTTCAAATAGATCCTATAAATTGTGTTCTCTTGTTGGTGATTTTAACATTCATATTGATTGGATTAATGAGCATGCAACAAAGGGCTCTCTGCCAAATAGTCTTCTTGATGTAATGCACTCAAGTGGTTTCACACAAGTTCTTAAAGAGCCTACTAATAAGACTCTTAATGGTATTGATCACTTTCTTGATTTGGTATTTGTATCTGATCCATCATTTGTATTATCCTGTAACTCCACTTATAATTTGCATGGTTGTGACCACTCAGCGGTTAATTGTATATTGAATATGTCTCCTCTTAAGAGTAAGCCAATTAATAAGGCTGTTTATTGTCTTAATAAGGCTGATTTTGATCAAATGAAGTATATGCTTGTTAATAGTCCCTGGTATTCATGTTTAGATGATAATGTTAATATTATGTGGAATAAGGCTGAGTCTATTATTATGTCTTGTATAGACAACTCTGTTCCAAAGAAAGTGGTTAGAAGAAACAATTCACTACCTTGGATCAATAGGGATATTAGAAAGCTATGTACTAAGAAAAAAGATGCTGTATAAAAGGTCTAAAGTCAGTAAATCTCCTATTGCGTTGCAGCAGTTTAAGGACTGTAGTAATAAGTTAAAAGCTGCAATTAGAAAGAGTCATAGAAATTATACTTATGATATTTCCAAAAATGTTAAAAGTAATCCTAAGAAATTTTGATCTTATGTTGCTTCTTCCAAAAAGTGTTTTGAAAATACTTGTTTTACTGTTGATAATGATGTAATTACTGATCCAAAGGATATTGCTGATTGTCATAATTGGAGTTGATCCCTTAAAATAAAAGTGGATTGTTTTCTGGGTATTTCACCTTAATGTCATGATCCCTTAAATCTAGTTGCAGTTGAACTTACATGAACTTACATGAAGTGCCACACCATTCCTCCCTCTTCTCACTTGGTCGCGAGATCCTTTTTAGGGGAGGGTCATAATGTGGCTTGGGTGAGTGGGCTTTTTCGCCCTTAGTAACCCAAAAGGTTTGGAGTTTGCTTTTGAAGTCGTTGATGGTTGGAGCTAACACTGTAGAATTAGGTAGCCTATTCCAGTCTGTTATAACTCGTTGGCTGTAGAAGTATCGTCTTGTATCTACTCTCATGTGTTGTTTTTGAAGTTTCATTGGGTGGCCTCTTGTACCTTGGTATTCTGCTAGTTGGAACATGTCTGTCGGTTTTATGTTGTCAATTCCTGTGAATATTCTGTACGTTTGGATCAAGTCTGCTCTCCTCCTTCTATCTTCTAGTGTCATAAGATTCAGTTCCTTTAGTCTTTCATGATATGGTTTGGATTTCAATTCTGGTATTATCTTTGTCGCTCTTCTCTGCACACCTTCAAGCAGCTTGATGTCTTTCTGTTGGTATGGTCGCCAGGCTTGTATACTGTAGTCTAAATGTGGTCTGATGAGGGACTTGTAAAGCTGTAAAACAATTCTCTTGCTCCTGTACTTGAATGTTCTTTTTACCATCCCTAGTGTTCTGTTCGCCTTCTTTGTTGCTTCCGCTACCTGCTTCCCTACTTTAAGTGTATTTTCCGTCCAGACGCCCAAGTCTTTTTCTTCTGTTGTACTTGCTAACGCTTTATTCTTCATTTGGTACTGGTGTTGTGGATTGTTGTGTCCAATGTGCATGACTGAGCATTTGTCTACATTAAAGCTCATTTTCCACTTGTCAGACCAGTCCATGAGCTTGTCTAAGTCATCTTGCAGTTTCTGGATCTCTACATCTGAGCCAACCTTGCTTGTCATCTTTGTGTCGTCTGCAAATTTACTGATCTCTGAGATGATGTTTATTTCCAAGTCATTCATGAATATGAGGAAGCAGAGTGGGCCTAGGACGGATCCCTGTACAACTGAACTTGACACATCACTTGTCTTGGATTTTGCTCCCTGAACTACTACCCTCTGTTTTCTATCAGCTAGCCACGCTTGTATCCATCTCAGTACTTGGCCTTCTATGCCGTGAGCTTTTAGTTTTGCAACAGTCTTTTGTGTGGTACTTTGTCGAAGGCTTTTTGCAGGTCTAAGTAGATGACGTCAACAGGGTGCTCTTCAGCAATATGCTTTGTTACCGTTTCTAAGTGCATTAGTAGGTTTGTAGTACAAGATCTGCCTTTCATAAAGCCATGTTGAGTGTCTCTGATGAGGTTATGTTTGTCAAGATGGGTAGTTACTTGGTCTTTGATTAGTTTCTCCATTGTTTTGCAGACTACTGATGTGAGACTAATCGGTCTGTAATTTCCAGCTGATGATCTTGGCCCCTTCTTGTACACCGGTGTTACATTTGCCATTCTCCATTCTTCCGGTACGTAACCTTCTTTGAGGGAGAGGTTGAAGATTATTGCTAACGGTTCTGCTAGCTCACTTGCAAGTTCTCGTAGCAGCCTTGGGGAAACGTTGTCTGGTCCTGCGGCTTTGCTGGGGTTTAGCCCAAGCAAATGTTTTTCAACTTGTTCTGGTTCAATTGTCATAGTTCTGAGTATTTCACTTTCTTCACCATTGAACATTCTTGGCGCTTCTGGTGGCTCGTCGCCTTCTTCTGTGAATACTGATGTGAAGAAATTGTTAAGTTCTTCAGCCGTTTCTTTGCCTGGTGGTATTACATTTCCGTCTTTATTCTTCAATGGTCCAACAGTGTCTTTCACTTTTCTTTTAGATCTGGTGTATGCATAAAATCCCTTGGGATTTTCTTTGATTGAGTCAGCGATACTTTTCTCATACTTGTACTTTGCTTCACGTATTTTCTTCTTCGCTGCCTTCTCACAATCTCGGTAATGCTCTTTGTCTGTTATGTGCACTGAAGCTTGCAATCTAGATGTGGTGTGTGTATTGTATGTAGTGGTCAGACCTGGATCCTAGGTCAGCCCATTTCTTTTGTGGACAATTCTTTAGGTATTGTCAATATTCAGATTTTTGTGTGTCATGTAAATTAGTCTTTGGCTTGGTGGATGCATGTTCACAGAAATTCTGGGCATTCAATTTTAACATCCGATTGAGATAAGATCTGCGGCCCATTTCACTGAGGAAAGTGAAATGTTGTTTTATTCAGCATGATGGATAGTTCTCTTTTCTAACATCGTATGGCTAAAAAGGCTTTACCAGTTTGCGATGCTTCATACAGAAAGATATACCAGGTCTTATGGAAGCTAGAATCAGCAATAGAAGCTAATTTGTGCCTTGTGTTGAGTCGGGTTTGGCGAAGTTTAAAATGGTCGTCGTGGTTGAAGCTGACATTTTAACTTTTCCAACTTTGTGAGAACCATGCTGGTTTAAGACATTGTTCGTGTAAGTAAAATAATATTGTTTGTAAATTATAAAGTGGATTTAATGATGAATTAGTTATTTAAAGAAAGCTTTGCTTGTGATAGTTTAAATTATTGTTTTGGCGGGAAAATCAAATTTAGATTTTCATAGTGTGATAAATTTTGTATTCAGCATAAAGTTCCATATTGAACATAATTAAATTGGTGCTGAACATATCAGGTAATTTTGTGTCGAGATTGACAATTTAAATCATCCTGCTGTAGAGACATAAACTTCAGGAATTTAAAACATATCTTGTGGAACTAGCCGTGTGTGAATGTTGTAAAGAAGTTCCATATCTTTCATTAATCAAAGAAAGAAGTCAGTAGTAAATTCTGTGGCTCATTTGGAAATATGAAAGTCTTCCAGATAGAATATTGTGTGAAGTTTATCATATGAACTTGAAAACAAATCCTAGTCACGGATTCATTAATTGTATTTATACAGCCGTATGTGTGTGTATACTCTACTCTTGGACTTGGACGTTGGGAACTGTTGTTTTCGTCGACATTCTGCATTCCATGTAATTAACCGTTGGTTGAACTAGGCGTGGCTACGTGTGTGGCATCATTGAGAATGGATTCAACGCACTGTATAACTGCCAACGTTGTGATGGAACTCTAGTCATGTAACAACGTTTAAAACGTATCCTTTCCAAGTGCACTTGGTATATTTTTTTTATCGCGAATGATTAAATTGAGTATACTCATTAATTAGTTTCATCTGACTAGTCATAATATATTTAACCGTTATTGCCATTGTGATATTTATTTATTTTTCATGCGTATAAAAGAACTTTTTTTTTGAAGTATTTATTATAATCCTTTTGTTGCGTGACATTATTTCGTCTCTTTGTTGTTCACATTATTTGCTGCGTGGCTTAGCTTAGCGTCGGTTGGGAATTTCAGTCCAATCCTGACACTGATGTATTTAATAATCATTTTTCAAGCAAGTTTGATAACATGTATGATCCTATTAATCTTGATTCTTTGCCCAATTCTATTCCTTCGCATGGTGCAGCCCCCCTTTCTTTTGAGCCTATTACAGTAAGCGAAGTGGTGGATATTCTTAATAATCTTGATTCATCCAAATCTCCTGGGCCTGACAGCATTCTTCCTGTCTTTTTGAAGGTCTGTTGTAATGAGTTAGCTCCAGTGTTATGTAATCTGTTTAATATTTTTCTGCAACATGGTCAAGTACCTAGTTCTTGGAAAAAGGCCAATGTTGTCCCTATCTATAAGGGTTCTGGTAAACCCAAGGATGATGTTAGTAGTTACCGCCCAGTTTCTTTGACAAGCATTGTTGGGAAGGTTATGGAAAAGATAGTTTCTTCTCGTATAATGAATTATGACAATGGAAATGGTATTTTGTCTGATAATCAATTTGGTTTTCGTAGTGGCAGAAATTGTGAGCAAATATTGTCAAAATTTTTCCATCTGCTTAGTAAATCATTGGATGATCGTAAATGTTGGCTAGTTGATGGTATCTTCTTAGATTTTAGTTCTGCGTTTGATAAAGTCGATCACAATCTTTTGCTTGGTTAACTTCATTCTATGGGAATTAGAGGTCAACTTCTTCGGTGGATTCAAAACTTTTTGTACATGCGTAAGCAAAGGATTATTTTCAAAGGTGTAGTTTCTGAATGGTGTAATGTAACTTCAGGTGTTCCTCAAGGCTCTGTTCTTGGTCCAATTTTATTTCTTCTGTTTGTTAATGACTTAAATGATGTGGTTTCTTCTTCTCTTTTCCAGTTCGCTGATGATAATTCAATTGTCCGTCCTATTTATGGTGATTTAGACCATAAGATTCTTCAGCAGGACATTGAAAACATTTTCAGTGGTCAATTTGTAACAAACTTCCTTTGAATCTTTCAAAGTGTTCCACCATGCACATGACTAGATCTAAGTCTCCCAAATTCTGTAGTTCTTATATTATGGGCAGTGATGAGCTTAAAGAAGTTGATGAATTCAAGCTGCTTGGAGTTAATTTCAGTAAGGACCTTTCCTTTGACTCTCATATTAGTAATGTCGCTAATAAGATTTCCAAACTCTCTGGTTTCATAGTTAGATGTACCAGGAATATGACTTCTGATGCTTTACTCAATCTTTACAAATCTCTTATTTTGCCTCACATTGTTTATTGTGTTTGTGTCTGGTCTCCATTTCAAAGGAATCATATTGATAGGTTAGAAAAAATCCAGAGGAAAATCACTGCGTACTTTGTTCTACAAAGATTTTCCTGAAGTTGATTTTGAAGATCGTCCATCTTATTCTGAGAGGCTTGTAGACCTTAAATTGATTAAGCTTGAGGATGTTTACAAGTGTCAAAGATTAGCCTTTGGATATAAAATAATCAATGATTTTGGGCCTGCTTCTTTTAGTTCTCTGGTTCAAAGAAGTATTTTGGATAATTCTAGACTATTGCACCAAACTGCCAAATCTTCTTCTTTCTTTAATTCCATGTTTGTTTCACTTCCACGTCTTTGGAATGGAATTCCCTCCGAATTACATCATGTTAACAGCCTTGTCGTATTTAAGTCTGAATGTAAATCGTTTTACTTGAATATGCTTAAATGATTTTATGGTGTCACATGTTTTGGCTTATGTATTTTCAAATGCCTGTATTTTTCATATTTATAATATTGTTTCAACATTTCATAATGGTTTTATTTTCCAAAATGTTGCTTTTCTCTATTTTATGATGTATTTTATGATTTAATTTTAAATTATTCTTTTATGTACGGGATGAGTGGGCACTTCTGTGTTTGGACTTTTCAGCCCATTCACTCATCCTGAATTACTTGCTTTTGTCATGTGTAAGAAATGTAGAGTGTGTTTAAATCTACTGTTATTTTGTTACTTTTGTATTGCAAGTAATTCAAATAAATATTATTATTATTATTATTATTATTATTATCAAATGCCTTTTCAATGTAAAACATTTGAACCAGGCATATTATTGATATCACAATAGTCAATCAGATCAATAACATTTTTTTCCTGAAACCATTAGCCTTCAAATAAGACTTTTATTTAATATCAAAAACATCAATTGTAATGAACATTTTTGATGCAAGGAAATAATACAAATTATGTAAAAATGTGTATTTTTGGTTTTGAAACAAAATTGGTAAAATTACCAAAATTATGCATGTTATGACAACCTTCGATTTTCAAGGAGTCTAAGATTGATAGTTCAAAAACTGTTGATCTCAAGAAAGATGTCACAATTGGCTTTTGTGATGCAAACATCCAAAGCAATAATACAATACTTTCTATATCAAATATCCAAAAAATATTTATATATATATTTTTTTTTGGGGGGGGGGAGTAACAAAACCACCAAAATGATCCATTTTCCAAATACAGCATTGAGGTATAGCAAGATGCATATTTTTTATGATACAAATTTTGAATATAGTAGTCTTGTTGTATGTATTCTAATATTAAGTTTGTGTTCAATTTACTTTTTAGGCTATATGTAAATATTGACATATTTGACATTCACCTAAAAATTATGTTACACCATTGTGGTGTCTTCATTCAGCGTAGTGTTTACAATATCCCCTGATATTTTGATAAGGGGATGGTCCATAACAACCCCCTCCAATGCTGATGCCTATATGCGGTTTCTGACTAAATTAACCTCATATTTGGCCATTTTAGCCTAAAAAGTACCAATTTTGGCACTCTTCGCACACATTTGTTCAACTTTTGCACGATATTTCACTATTTTAGCAACAATATGGCAATTTGTTTCACATAATTGGTGCGCATTTATAACAAAACATATTCTGTTGCCAAAAGGTGCTATACATGCATCATTTTCAGGTCGTCCAGAGGAAAATACCATATGGCATCAAGAGTCGTGTGTCAGGAGGAGTGTCTGTCAGTGTGTGTCGGTTGGTCGGGGGGTGTGCGTGTGTCTGTCAACAATGTAAGCACTGTAACAACTGTAAGCAAATTATAATTTCTAAGCATCGCAGAATAATAAATTTTGGCTCTTTTGAATTACTTTGGAGTGTAAAAAATTAATATAAATTAGAGCAGCGTAATTTAGATGTTGTAGTATGGAAGAATTTTGGGTACCCCACAAGTTACCTGATTTACATATTCAAAGTTGGAGTCGTAGAATGACCCAGTGGCGGAATCGGAAGTGGGGTGGAATCCCCCTACAGAAATTTTCAGGGATGAAAATGGGGACGGCAATGATTAAAGTGTCATAAAAATATTGACAAATGGGGATGAAAATTTGGCTTTGCCCCTCACACTAAAAGGCTGGCTACGCTATATACTGGAAGGGCCCATATTTGTTGTCCATGTTACATTTTTTGAATTTCCGTATTTTGACCTCATGATGTTGGTACATTATACCTTTTTAACATGAAATACCAAATGAAAGTTAAAGTTATTACAACATGTATTTTTTTTAAACCCACTTTTTGTGAAAATTACCGGATATGATAACTTTTTTAAAATTGGGTCGTACATGTATATACATGTACACAAAACTCAAACTTGAAGGTATGTTGATCTGTGATGGGGTGTGGGCTATTAGTGTGTTAACAGTTTAGCACCAGAGAGATTGCAAAATTTACGTGAAACGTGACACGGGAACGCCAACGGCAAGCTACATTAGTCGAAAATCGGTTAGTATGCCCTCTAGAGGGTGAAATCTAATTGGTCAGTCGTGGAATTACAGTAAGGCGATTACGTTGCGTTTGGTAGCAAAAAATGACGCTCCAAAATGACAAAAAAATGCATTATAAAATGCAGAAAAATGTCATGTTTATCATGTTATGAAGCGAATCAAAGTATCCTAATAGAACAAGTAGAGTCCGACATGTAATAAAATCCATTTTGGGGGTTAAAATTTAATCTCGTATAGACAAGAAGAAGTGAACAAATTTCGATTTTTTTTTCGACGCGAATTCGAACGGGCAGATTGCCTATTCATTTGGGAAAATCACTCTACGCCACTATGTGTTGCGACCAATGATATGCACAGTTTATCCCTTAGATACAGATCATACACTCTGTCTTGAATAGCTGTTGTAGCCCACCAACCCTGTGGTTAAGAGGCTAGGAAATAATTCCTAATATCTCATACCCTCGTTTCTTTAACTTTATCTAATCCTGCCCCACATGACAAGGATTATTTAGCCTATCTAATCTTGTATTGAGACCGTGGCAGTTAAGAAAATTTTGGCCTTTTTTCTGAACATGGAGTGCCATTGGCTCCAGTCAATCACGTGATTATAATAGACTTTACTGATTGGGGAGCAAGATCAGTACCAATTGTTTACCAAGTGATAAGGCTAAGCATATATCAATGCATATAGGCAAAATACGCTGGATATTTTAAAACAACCGATTTACTGCTAACCCGGGCTGCCAACTGAAACTTAGTCCCTATTCTTGAACATGATAGTTATGTTAAGAAACCAGTAATCTCCATGCTTCATAGAAATGAACTAGACTAAGCTGTGGTCTAACCCACGAACACAGCCGTGTTGTTACCCCTAATGACCTTTGACCCCAAAATATATGAAAACGGCCATAGACATTGGCTAATGTCAATGCATGGGTGCATGTGGCACCACTTTGTTACTTGTGGCAGAAGGGGCATTTTGAAGGTTTTTCGTCTCAGACCGGAAGTGACCCCTTAATGACATTTGACCCCAAATAAAAAAATACCACATATGAATTAGGTACCCATAATTCATGTGTGAACATACCGTTACTGTCCTATGTTTTTCTTAGCAAATAAAAAATTTTGACGGTTTTTCGTTTTATACCGGAAGTGGCCCCTTAATGACCTTTGACCCTAAATATAAAAATACCACATATACACAGGATAACTACAATTTATGTGTGAACATACCGTTACTGTCCTATGTTTTTCTTAGCAACAAAAAATTTTTGAAAGTTTTTCGTTTTATACCGGAAGTGACCCCTTAATGACCTTTGACCCCAAATCTGTGAGGACCCTATAGACACTGGATAATAACAATGCATGTGTGCAAGTGGTGTCACTGTCCTACGTAATTTGTGAGAGAAGAAGCATTTTAGTTGAAATCACGTTTTTGACCCCTATGACCTCTGCGTGACCTTTGACCCCACGAGTTTCATATGACATGTAGGGGCATGGTCAATGATGGTTGTGACCAAGTTAGGTCAAAATCGGTATAAGCATGTAAGTGCTAGAGCAAATGTAGTGGTCGGCAGAAAGAAAGAAAGAACCTGTAAGAAAAAAGACACAGCCGTGACTAACGTCACGGCTGTGTAAATACATCTCTTCCCAGTAATGCTTGTGTATAATTATTTTCGCTTAATAATTAGAGCCCTAATATTAATGACAAGTTCCATGTTTTTTTTCTCATCTGCCTGGTTTGTGAAAGTTTAGGCCTATTGAAAATAAATCTCCATGTGTAAAGAACTATGAGTAAACATCTTATCAAGGCTTATATCTCCGCTTTGTGAAAGTAAAGCAGTATGCAGACTCCAAGTATTAGACGTACAATATTGTATGTAACATATCTACGTTATTTAATCTATTGCCATTCTATTTCCAGTAATGTTTAAGTTCTAACGAATGTTTGATGACGAAAAATCGATAATATGTTACGTATAATATCTGGTAGAAATATATTATCGATTTTACGTCATCAAACATTCGATAGAACTTAAACATTACTGGAAATAGAATGGCAATTGATTAAATAATGTAGATATGTTACATACAATATTGTACGTCTAATAAAAAGTCTGCATACTGATTTAAGGCCTATTGAAATTAAAGTGTCCATGTATGAAGTAATAATGAGTACATCTTATTAAGGCCTTATCTGCATGGTATAATTGAATAATGATATTTGAGTGATATTTGATTAGAAAGCTTATTTTGTTTGAAACCTAGTTACAAATGCAACAGGATCCTTTTGCATACTGCATGTTTCTATATCTTGTTGACAAGTTATAAAGTGTCATTAAATGCATCATGGGTGTGATATAGGCCTAGAATGTTTTAATCTGGGCCTGTAGCAACTTCTGTATACCATGAATAAAGTTCAGTACAGGCTAAAAAAATGTTTCCTGTAGGTGGCTTAAAACCTAAATGCAAAATGAGGTTTTAAAAAAAAAACTTATTTTCCAAAGTCAGGATCATTATGCCCCCTCAAATCACTCATTTAATGTCAAGTCAGTGCACAATTAGTTAGACTAGCGGTCACCCGTCTTTTGCGGTCAGAGTCTTTCGTGGTTGGTAAATTTTGTATATTTTGTGTACATGTAAATGTTTTATTTAATGAGATTAATGGTATGAGAGGAGATTATCATTTAGAAAAGTAGTATGTTTTTGCCGATTCTAACACATTTCTGTATTTTTTCGTGTAAATCGCCCCCAACCATCAAATACACATAAAATCACAAAAACCCGTGTAAATCGACTCAACCACCAAATACACAGTAAAATCACAAAAACCTGTGTAACTGCCGTGTACACAGGATTACACAGAAAAACATCCTTGCATTTTTAATTCACCCCAATCCAAATTACACACAAAAATTCCCCTGCATTTCAACTTATCCAAAAAAAAAAATGCAGGGAAAAAATTCTGCATTTCAAATTTAAAAAATTGATATTCTACACAAAAAAAAATCCCCTGTATCTCATATCCTGTCTTCAACTATTATGACCTTGAGCTGACCCAAGTAGGGGAACAATCAATTTGTCTGACCGGAAACCTAGCCTGGAGGCAACTCACAAATCCTTGACTAGCACACTTATGTACACTGTTGAGTTGCAGGAAGTGAGACAAAGTGGTTTTATGCTAAGCGGGAAGAATCCAGTTTGTTTTGTTTACTATAGGCAGAATGTTTATCTAACTCCAAACCTATAGCCTGGAGGCATTTACATTTTTATGTTTAAGGATGGGTATGATTATTCATCCTGAAAGCATCATGGGTAATATTTTTAATCAGCTAGCAGCCGATGCAGTGGCTGCCAAAGGTTATATGTCTACACCGGAAGTAGCAGCCAATGCATTGGCTATCAAAAATCTACTTGTGTGTATTGGAAGTAGCAGCCGATGCAGTGACTGTCAAAGGTTACATGTCTACACGGAAGTAGCAGCCAATGCATTGGCTATCAAAAATCTACTTGTGTGTATGGTAAGGTATGAACAATCATCCTAAAATTATTTTAATTTTTTTCCCGATTAATAAAAAATAATTTTTGGTTTAAGAAAATTCCAATTAATAAAAAACAAAATGGAAAAATTACAAACGTTGGCTGGGATTACAAAATTCATGGATGAAAACGTTCATCGGTCACCGGAGTCACTTAGCCAGGGGTTATGGTGCCCTGTAAAGAATGATAATGATGAAACAGTTTACGTCTTATCAAAGGGTTATAAAGACATAGATAAAGTCTGTAAAGAATTGGGCGCTACCAAATTTGACTTTGGGATGATAGGTGCTGCGATAATCGGTAATGAAACCTTTGTCAGACTCTGTAAAGAATTCGGTGCCACGGAGTTTGACTCCGCGATGATGTATGCCGCATTCGGTGGATACGAAAACATAGTCAGACTCTGTATAAAATGGGGCGCTACCGATTTTGACAGAGCGATGGAATGTGCCGCATACTGCGGGCACGAAAACATCGTCAAGCTCTGTATAGAGTTCGGTGCCACCGATCTTGACAGCGCGATGAGGGTGCCGCATTCGGTGGATACTGAAAATACTGTCATACTCTGCAAAGAATCTGGCGCTACCGATCTTGACGGCGCGATAGAAAGTGCAGCGTTGAGTGGACGCAAAAACATAGTCAGACTCTGCAAAGAATGGAGCACTACCAATTTTTGACCACGTCCTGTATTATCAAAAAAAAAAAAAAAAAAAAAAAAATGCAGGGGAAAAAATTCCCCCTGCATTTCAATATCGTTTCCATAGACCCTTGCAACAGAATCGTGTTCGCAACCAATGTAGTGGCTGTCACTTCTGGTGTAGACATGTAAAGCTGATTCTAGTTGTAGCCGATGCATTGGTTATGAAACTCAAAAATTAAATTTTTTGTAATCAATATCTTACCTTTACAATAGTCGGTTGAGAAATCTTGTAGATAAATATACGTGTCTAAAAAATAAAAGCAGTGCTAATGAAACACAAATGGAAGATCAATAGAACTGTGTTTAAATTATAAACAACGTGCACTTGTACTGGCTGCAAAATGTCGAAATATATCCACTTCGAGTTGTTTGTTGTGTACTGCAGTTGACCTTTTACCATACTAACTCATATAACTGCTCACACATACAGTGTGTGTGTGTGTTGTACTACATGGCGTGGCCATTGCTTTTCACATACCAAAATCGTTTGTTTATTGCTGTTAGCAGTCATATTGCTCGGAGTTACTCACAAAGTTGCTTTTGATTTTCACTGTCCCTAAAAACTTTTGAATTCACGATCACTTTTATGTGATTTTGTCTTAAAAAACGCGATTTAGCTGTCACCACTACATCAGTACATGTAGATTACACGTCAGCAATTCTAAAAATAGGCTGCGGTGTTTCTAGTATGTTGTTGTGATGGCGCACTATTTGTTTTTTTAATCTGCCGTTAGAGAGAGATTTTTGAAGATAAACATTGTAGATTTGTTTGTTTTTAAATAACAGATTTTTTGGGTAATATTTGAGGCTGATTTAGCCAGTTTTTGAATTTTTTTCTCATTCTAAGGTTTAAATACACCAATTTCCTAATTAATATTCATGAGATCTGCTAGCTTAGTGGTTTAGATTCTTGGTTCTGTGGAGCGCGTGACGCCAGAGCAGCGTGAGTTCGAGTCCCTCGGGGAAAAAATTACAAAAAAAAGGAAGGGTGAATGAAAGGACGAAAGTCACAAATGCATTCATGAAGGAAATGTACAAGAAATAATTGTCAAATGGACCTCAAAAGAGAGTGAACGGAATTGTTTCTTAGGATTTCTGACCTACCTTTACAGCACATATGAAGAGGTGAATGAAAGGGCGAAAGTCACAAATGCATTCATGAAGGAAATGTACAAGAAATAATTGTCAAATGGACCTCAAAAGAGAGTGAACGGGGTTGTTTCCCAGGATTTCCGACTCTTCAAAAACACAAACAGGGAGGGGGAGGGGGTTTGGACACACGTTGAACTGACGTCACACGCGACATAGTCCAAAATCTAAATCGCTAAGCCAGCAGATCTCATGGGGGAGGGAGGGAGGTAGTTAGATGTAGATGTAGAACTAACAAAAACAAACCCTAAGGAACTGACATATGCCCCGTTCTGTAGCTCTAAGGAATTGGCCCTCGAGTTTCATGCGACTACAGAATTGGAAGATGGTGCGCAAACAAGCCACTTCATGGGTGTCGGTTTCTCTGAAGATGTTACAATGGTTAAATGTAACTCAAATCTTCAACAATTTTTGAAAAAAATCTCATTAACTTATCCAAAAAAAAAATGCAGGGAAATTTTTTCCCTGCATTTTTTTAACCTCTTCATCAAAATCAAAAAATTTTTAATTTTTACTTTTAATATATTATTTCACAAAAATTATCCACAAGACCAAATTTGTCTTGATAATTTTTTAACATAGTCATATCTTTTTTTTCAATCGGTGGTTCGTTCGTAACAAACTCAAGAGTCTTTTTTAAAACCTTGAACTCCTCTGTCCTTTCAGGAAAAATCCAAGGTGGTCTTAAACACAATCTCATCCTGTATCTATCCTTATACCACTTAATGTAACACATCAAAAGGTTGATTGCCTGAATTCTTACTTTGTTTCCGTTGTAACCGCTGACAGCAACAAACAGGTTTCCGAGACTAGTACCATTCCACATATAAAAATCTCCTTTGGACGAGTCTTCCAGTTTTTGGAATATTTCATCATCAGCGAGCTCAAAATAAATCGAATCTGCCATCTTTTATTCAAATAAAAGATGATCGTAGCATTTTGGATTTTTACTAGTGCTCTTTTGGATTCTCCCGAGAGAAGAATTAGGATGGAAGCTAAACGCATGACAGAAATTTTAAAAGCCTACAACGATGCTAAAAAGACAGAATGAGTAGGTCGTGCAGAAATAAAAAAACCTCTTGTGATTATTAATCACAAGAGGTTTTTGTTATAGTTACCACACCCAGTTTAAAATGGTTGTAATCAAGTAGGTTACTACAAATGCGGCGTATCCAGTAACTAAAGGATTCCGTCCAGCACAAAATTCCCACGGTTCTCTAGGTACACCATCTTTGTATCTACCTTCAGCTTTTACTAATCCTAATCCGTCTCCTTCTTTTTGTAATAATGCGTATCCCATTTCTCAGGATCACGATCGTCAAAAACCAGCTCGCCCTTTATATTTGTTTTTTTCTCATCGTAGTACCATCTCCAAACGTTGTGTGGGTTTCCCTCCCACCATTCTCTGTGATACTCTCCATACGCCTCCAGGTTTATGTCTTGGAGGCGTTGGACTAGGTCTGAAAGGTCTACCTTAGACGGTACGGCTACTGATTTGGTTTTTTGATCACTCATCTTTTATTATTAGAAATTTTGAAAGCAGAATGAGTACAGAAATAAAAAACCTCTTGTGATTATTAATCACAAGAGGTTTTTGTTGTAGTTACCACACCCAGTTTAAAATGGTTGTAATCAAGTAGGTTACTACAAATGCGGCGTATCCAGTAACTAAAGGATCCCGTCCAGCACAAAATTCCCACGGTTCTCTAGGTGCGCCGTCTTTGTATCTACCTTCAGCTTTTACTAATCCGTTTTTGTACCAACATGTCATATACGTGGGATAATTGTCATCAAACTCCAACTCAGCCTTTATTTTTGTTTTTTCCTCGTCATAGTACCATCTCCAAACGCCGCATGGTTTTTCTTTATCATCCCACATTTCTTTTCGATACTCTCCGTACGCTTTCAAGTTCTCAACCCAGTTAACATCCGTTAGATTTGGAAGATCCATTTTATTTAAACGTGGTTATTTGTACAAAACGAACTTAAATTCTATCTTAGGCAGAATGAGTACAAAAAATAAAAAACCTCTTGTGATTAATAATCACAAGAGGTTTTTTTTTGCCATAGTTTACCACTTCCATTTCATAAAGGATGTAGCAATGGATGTAGCACCATACCCAGCTATAAATGCAGTTAATACAACAATCAAGGGGTCACACTCAGTACAAGAGTCCCACCATGTTTTATGGCGAAAAGAGTAAAAGCTGGTACACCATCTTCTCTGTATTTACCTTCTGCTTCTACTAATCCGTCTTTTTGCGCCAACTTGTTATATACGTGGGAATGTTGTCATCAAACACTATCTCAGCTTTCATTTTGTTTTTTCTTTGTTATGATACCATCTCCAAACGCCGTATGGTTTTCCTTTATCGTCCCACATTTCTTTTCGATACTCTCCATACGCTTTTAGGTCCTCAACAAAGTTGTTATCCGTTAAATATGGAATATCCATTTCTTTTTTATTTATACAAAACAAGTTTGATTTCTAATTTTTTATTTTCTACGGCTTCAGAGTATCTCGGAGGCTCTCCAGGGCTTCTTTTTTTCCCCTTTCCAATCCAGCCTGTTCTGCCTCTGTGCGAATTTTACGTTCTCTATCAGCCGTAAGTTCAATTAGATCCGCTCTGGTTCTGTGCTTGATTCCAGCCTTGTGACCTCTGTAGTTTTCCAGCTCTCGCCGAATTTGGTGGAAGTCTTCGTTGCTGACCCGTCCGTCTTCTAGGGCTTTGGACACCAGATCATTTACCGTATTCAAACTGGACTCAGCCGTTCGTTTTACGCTTTCGTGCTTTTCCAATTTTTTCATGGTAGCCTTTCCAAGAGCTACGCATGCCGCGCTAACTAGACCACCAGCGATGGCGATTCCACCGAGTGGAATGCTCACGATCGCGCCAATTCCACTGGCCAGCGTCCCCACAGCCCCTGTTCCAGATCCGACCGCGATGAGCCCGGAAACTTGAGCCGTGTTGTAGAACATGTTCCACGCTGCCTTGTATTTTCTCCTCAATTTTTCCCTCTCGTTAACCTCGTTGTCCAAGAAATTCCTAATCTCTTCGATATTTTTTAGTCGAATTCAACTCCTCGATCTTCGCTTTCCTGAGGAAGATCGGGATAAAGTGGCGATGCGTTAGGTTTCTTCATGCTTATTTATTTATATCACGTTAGTCCAGCAAAACTTCGTGCTCTGTAAAATTCGAGATGTGATTTTCAACGAAATGCTGTATGATTTCTTGCTTGGTTAAATTTTTTTTTTTCGTAGAAGCTAAGTATTCCCAGTTGCTCAAAATTCATGTTGATTCCAAGGAGACTTACCAGGGCTTGAGTTTTGTAGACATTTGCTGAAACCCCGTTGATCCAAAAGCAAAGCTTATTTTCAACGTACTCGATCGAAACATGATGCATAATCGTAGTGTCCGTTTGAACGGATGTGGAAAAGAGGGTTTGCAGCGTTATTTAGCACTTTGAACGATATCGAGTCGTCGGTCCAAGTAATATTTAGGTACATGAAGAAATTCTGATTAGACTGAAATGTCAAAGAACAAGCGTTAAGCTGGGGCGTTCATGGTTCACTCCCGATTTTACCGAAAAAGAGAGGTTCCAAGGCTGAGCAATAAAATGTGGGTTGTTGAAGAAAATTTCTAAAGGTCTAGTGAGTCGCATGGGGTCAAATCTTTTCCGGGATTCGCAAATTAAGTAAACCCAGCAGTGATACCAATTTGCATAGGCCTAGCGTTGAAAGTGTTGTTCATTCCGTTTTTAATTTCGATCAACTTGTCTCTCTCCAAGTCGATGTTTTTTTTGGCTCGGATGGAAACATAGTGCGTTCCGTCTTCGTTCATCCATACCATGAATCTCCCCAAAACATGCAAGCTGGTATCGTGCTCGTGTCCAATTTGCCGGTCTCACGTACTCTTTTCGTCACAGCGTCCTCGTTGTCCGTGGGAGTTCGAGACCCGTGACTCTATTGCCGCTCATAGCGAGTTCGCCGGTCATCGAGTCGCCATCCTTGAAACTTTTCTGTCGTTTAACCATGAGGTTAGGCTGGTCACGGAACCCATAGTAGCTGCATCTTGCGGCTCGGTTGGATTCATCAACCCGTTATTTTTTCCTCCCATGTTAATCCTTCCGGTCATTCGCGCTCCAGTTTTTTTGACGTACGCGGAAAGATCTACATCTTCGCCAGCTATTGACGTTGATTTTTTTTTGATCGTTGGTCCCCGGATAGACATTCTTTCTTTTATTTTATTGGATTTCAAATTCCAAATCCAGCGGTTGATCGTGATTATCGAGCTTTCTCGAAGAATTTTTCCATTCTACTTTGAAGTTGAAGTCGAGCTCGTGGATGGTTCCGTTTTGCAGTTTTTTGAAACTCGGCTTTTCGTAGGTCGAAACAAAGTATTCCCCGAACGTGGCGTTTGTGAGATCGAAGGACCCAAGAACCTGACCTCCCTGCAGAACGTCGTCGTTGTCTACGAGATTACCGGTGGTTGACAGCTGATTCAGGTATACGAGAATTCTTCGAGGTAAAAATTCTATCGCCCGATCTCCCGTGTATTCACCATCTGCTAGCCACCCTTCGTCGTCCAATCCGAACATTTCTCGAACGCGGTCCGGAAACCAAATCTGATACTGCTCGTGAATTCTCATGTTGAGTTTTCCATCGCGGTCGTCGACTTCGAATTCGAAACCGTCGATTTGACTCGTGAATTCTTTTCGCGAGCAGGTCAAAATCATACAGCCCCGGCTTATTTTTATCGCTTCTTCAGGTCCCTGCCCTCCTTGAGTGTACCTCCATTCGAGTTCTTCTTCGACGTTGAACCAACCTACTCGACCCGAGATCCTTTTGATTCCAATTTTTAAGTTTTTGCCGTTATTATCTATACTTTGCAACGGGCGATAAGGTTTTCCTTTGCGGTGCCGGTAATTGTAACAAACATTTTTCTTTTATCTTTCAATAAAATGAGAACCGGAGGAGTATTCGAACCGACGCATTGCGGTTTCAGTCTCGTGAATCAAGAAATTCAAGTCAGCAAAAAGGAAAATTTTACGTAAGATTTTCCAGTTTGTGGCAAAAGTACAAACTTCCGAGAGTCACGGAAAAAGAGGTGTACGATGACTGGCTCTCCAACCAGATGCAATTTTGGCAAAACCAGCTGAACTTCGCGGTCTGGTGCGCCACGTCAGGATGCGGGTGTCCAAAGAACTTCTCAGTCACAAAGATCCGATGATTCGATCCGTGTTCAGATTTCACGCATATTATCAGATCAGAAGAATCCTGTCGTCAATGTCCTGTCCACTACCCTCGGAGGAATCCTTCAATCCTCTGAACAACGGGATCGACACCCACGCTTACGAAAGAATTTGCAACGAATTTGGAGTGTCCGCGAGAGCTAACTGGAGACAAAAGTTCGATCTTTCCAACGGAATGGGCAGTTACTTCTTCAACAAACAATTTTACGACTGGAAATTCGTGACCACCAAAAATGGTCGAAGCTTACCAACGGAGGAAACTACAGTCAGTCTATGGACTGGAAAGTTCACTTTGACGCGGACAGCTTCGGAGGTGTGGACAATCAGACTGACAAGATTCTATACATTGAACAGCTGTTCGATCACGATCCGGATATAACCGACAGATCCATTCGGAAAGGAGATGCCATGGCTGCTATCGGCAGTTTTTTTTTTAATGCTACGGGAACGAGGGTCTCACACGTGCGGGAGTTTCGAGAATCAACGCTCTCCGTCAGGACATGTGGACGTGGGCAATTCTCGGATCCCAAGCTCAAGCCAGATCCGACATCTTGGGCTCCGGCAAGGCGTTCGACGCTCAGAAACAATTTCTAGCAAACGTCGAGGATGCGATCAACTCGGTCGTGGATCTTCCGGACTCGATCGACAGATACCAAAAAACTCTTCAGTAAGCTCAAAGCAAACTGGATTTTGTCGTGGGTCACGGACTTTACTTGCTCCCGAGCAACATGGAAATCCTCGTGGGATCCGTGAACGGATACAACAATTTCATCCAAATTGCCACGGATGACATGCAGATAGGGCTAAACTCAGACGTAAACACCGACTCTCGACCGAATGTTGAAGACAGTGCTCCTGAGGAAAGTCCGTTGTTTTTAGAGGAGGTTGAAAGTCCACCCTTGACTGAAAGTCCACCCTTGACTGAAGAGCCTCTAATGCATGATGAGAAAATGCTTTCTCGATTTTTGGCAGCCGCTGCAATTTTCTTATTTTTCTGGGTTTAAAAAAATAAGTTGGACACACACAAAAAAGTCTTCTCACTAAATTCTAGTGAGAAGATTTTTTTTACTTCTTTTTGACAAATTCCATAACTGTAGTGTACAACAAAATTCCAACACCCAAAGCTAATGTCCATATGTGATCAGCTAGAAATCCAGCAACAGACCCCGCAGCTTTGAGACAGAAATTCACAACAGCCCGATGATCCCTGGAAGTGCGATCAAAGCTTTGTCTCCGAGTTTCAAAAGGAGATTGGCTATTTTCTTGAGCTGATCCTTAATCCAGTCGGTCCAAGTTTTAGGCTTTGGTGGGGGTTCGGGTCCTGGTGATGGTCCAGGTTCAGGACCTGGGTCTGGTTTAGGAGGACCTGGTTTTGGTTCTGGAGGCTTCAGTGTGATTGCTGAGACTGTGGATTTAGTGGCTAACAGAATACCCTCGACGACGGTTGCTATCGTCATTCCGATGGCTGTGAGCAGCGAAACTATGGTAACACCCTCTCGTCTAAAGAGTTCTCGAATCCGACTTCCCGTGGTAGCATCGCTGTCTATGAAACTTTCGATCGATCTTCGCAAACGCTGAAGCGAATTTCTGACCTTGGCATCTTGATCCGCGATGGCGTTGTCAAACTCTTTGATATCGCTTTCAAGCTCCCTAGCTCTTTCAGCATCTTCTTCGCTGACAGGTAGCAGAGGCTCTTCTTCATCACCTTCGTAAGTTGGGTTAGTAAAACTGACCGAACCGCGTCCTTTAGACTTTAATTCTTTCAGTTCAGTTTCCTTTTCATTCCTTCTTCGGACAAGGTGCTCATAGACATCAGACAGCTTCTTGAGTTGTCCTCGTTCGGTTAAAAATTTCGGATTTCTTCGTGAGGATCATTTGGCAATTCATTGGCTAAACCTTCCATGTCTTGGTTTGTTTTTTGAAGACCCTCCAAAACTCTTTTTAGTGTTGTTTGGTCTACCAGCGGTGTAGTGGTTAGGGGTGATACATCTCTCGCTAGTTGGCGCTTTTTCGGCACTTTCCTGCACTTGCGGCGTTAATCCTCGTTTGAAATCCTTGATTCCGAGACCTACTTTGACACAATTGGTACCTCCTGGATCTTTGCCTTTGACTTGTTTAGCTATCGATTCTAGGGGTAAAATTCGCTCAATTTTGTTTGGTTAACCAAACTTGTTTTTTCTGTAACTAACTTTGATTCTTCCGGTTTCATCTACCGCAAAAAACCGCTTCAGTAGCAAAGATCGTTCCTTGTTGCGTGTATCCTAAGCGTTTCACGTAATCCGAAACTCATCCCTAGCCAGTTCCGCTTTTTGTCGATTCAATGTTTTGATGGTTCTCCTCAGGGAAGGACTGCTGTCGCGCATTTTTAATAGATCGAGTCGTTCGTTGAGATCTTCGATGGAATTTCGACTCTTATCGGAAACGAAACTGATATCGAATTTTCCCAACCGACGCTTCCTCGTCGTCTCTGACCCTCCGTTTGTATTTGCTCATCACCAAAATCAGTCTCAGCCGGTGTACCACCAACTGCTCCCGTGGTATCTCCGATCGTATCTTCGAATTCATCGAAGTCATCCATCTGAATGTCTTCTCGAGGATTAAAATCTGCCATCTTTTGGTTTTATTTTACGTATAAATAAAAGATGGCGACTGAATACTGGATACAAATTGGACCCATACCGACAACTTCGTAATGCACGAGGAATCAATGGTATTCGACGCAGCATTCGAAACACGCACGTTCCAAGTACTATCAATCAGGGTGAAATCCTCACAGTGAGGTTCCCAGACCTTGGAAAAATGATGTCATAGTCCCTGGAACTAGCAGACTTTCATTCAATGTTGATTTGAATTCTGCGGCTGGTGGAAACCAAGATGTTAATCGAACAATCGTAAATAATCTTGGAAGAGCGATAGTGTCAAAATTGAGGTCAAATTGGAAGGACAGAGCATATACACCCTGAACGATGCTGACATTTTCCTGTGCTATCAAGATCTTTGGAAAACAACCAAGGAGCGATCAAATGCCGTCTATCAGGGTATTCAATCTGGAGCAGGGCGTAAGCACAGAATAGATGCCGGTGACAAAGGTGCCGACGCCAAGGATATTGCCGTGGACAAGAATTATGGCAACATGTTTTGCATCCCGTTGGACTTTGAAATGCTGAGTTCCCACAACCCATTTTTGGCTCTTAGCGTAGCTAGGTGAGCCTGAGTCATTGCAGTCAGTGAGGACTGTATTTTTGCTACATATTTTGGCCACTTACGTTTCTTTTGTTTATGATATTTGGCTTTGAAATTACGTTCCAAGGTTTGCTTAGTTATTTAGCAATCGATTGCACTCCTTTAGAAGTGAATTTGGGGTGGGGAAAGTACTTATTTTGAAGTGAGAAAAGTCAAAAGTCGTCATGAGAAACAAGTCATTTCTATCGTTTTGCTTGGTTCCCTGTATGCGCTAGAGATTATTTTGGTCTGAGTAATTTAAGTTGTGAGATCATGGCGGGAATTGACGGATTGCACTATTTTTCTTTGGGAAAGTGACCTTTTATCATGAATTTTTGCGGTGATCTCACATGGATAGAAACGTGATTGGATGATTCCTTTGTCCAGATTGTTTATTGAGTTCTCGGGAGTTTTGTTACCATGGGACAACACTTCAAAATATTTAGAGACCAGCGGCGTAGTAATTTAGCTAAATTAACGCTAAATAACCAGGGTTGCCAACAAAATTCAGCCCGAATCGCAGGTCAAATAATCGAAAAGTCGCCCAATTTTTTCTTTACCCTTTGCATTCTATGGGGCAGGAAATTGTCCCGGGGAAATCTTCAAAAGTCGCCTAATTGGGTTACCAAATCGCGGGTTTGACAACCCTGAAAACAACGTCTCGACAGCGAAGGTCACATCTGGCTATTCATTATCATTGTTTGTCTGGCACGCTTTCTACAGCGTGGGTTGGGAATTCTGAAAATCTGTAAAAATTACAATTTTGCGGAATAAAGGGTGGGTTTCTAAAAAGCGTGGGACCAATATATAATTATAAAGCGTGTGGGTAACGCTACCAATTGCAAAAAAAATATAATAAAGTAATTTGATGATCTGTTCTTGACCCCAGGCAGAACAAGTTTGTATTGGTTAGTGGGTCAAGGACACCTGAGGTCATCCAGGGTCATCTGAGGTAAAATTAGCAAAAACTGCCATATGGTATTTTGGGGTCATCCAGGGGTCATCTGAGGTCAAATTACTAAAAACTGTCGTATGTGCATGAAACTTGGTGCGTACAGTCAACATTTAGAGTCAAATTTTTGGAAGCTCATTTCGAGTCAGCCAGGGGTCACCTGAGGTCAAATTACTAAAACTGTCGTATGGGCATGAAACTTGGTGGGTACAGTCAACATTTGAAGTCAAATTTTGGAAGGTCATTTTGGGGTCATCTGAGGTCACCATTTAGAGCCAAATTTTTGGGAGGTCATTTTGGGGTCGTCTGAGGTCAATTTAGATGAATTCTAATAGTTGCCAAGTTACTAAAAATACTAAAAAAGGGATTTTAAAATTTTGCAGAACAAATTATTCTTGCTGGTTCAGTAGTAATTTGCACAATAATGAATTATTTTCAGATTTTGCAACTAATAGTAATGCGGCTAAAATAATAATGCGGCGGAGGAAGATTGACCCCCGCATCGAGTTTCAAGGACCGTATTGAATATTTGTGGGGAATTTTTTTAAACCTTCAGGCCGACCTACCCAACCTTTCCATACAGCTACCAACCTGTTGCGCATTTGACTCCAAGAACAATTGCTTTCCCACAAAAAAAGCGTAGAGCCACAGCGCCATTGGTGCTCTTGTTCCAATTCGAGTTAAAAGACAGACTCTCTTACGAACTAACTTTTAACAACTATGGGAAAGTGATAGTTTCCACAGACACAGCTGCCAGTTACTCCATTTCTAACATTCACCTGGAGTTTGATGTGGTAAGCTCACAAGAGACGGCGATGATGATCAAAAACATGTACGATGGAAAAAGCGTGGTTATGTACGATAGAGTTATGAGACACAGCAAGGAGTCGCTGGACAAATCAAACACCGTCTGGAATATTGTCCTGGCACCACGAGCAAAGTCCATGAAAGGCATTTTGATTCTTTTCGTAGATCCCGCGGATGGAGGAGCCGATTACGCTCGAGATTCCGAGAAATTATACAACCCAAAAATCAAAAAAGTCTCAGCCACTCTAGACGGAAACCCAAACCAGCTGTATGCAAGCGGAATGTTACCTCACAACCATTTTGAAGAAATTCAAAAGCACTTTGCGGATGGAAAATTCAGAACCGTCCCACACATAATCAAAGAAGCGGAATTGACCGATGTGATTTTACCAGATTATCTCACAACCAAGTATGGACTCTGGTTGGACATGAGAACCACGGATGATGGCACGTTGCATGGATCTGGTAGGAAAATTGAAGGAGCTAGTCAGAGTATTCAAATCGAAATCGAAAAAGAAGCCGAGGCTGCAGGAGCGTTGAACGCTTACGTGTACTACATACAGGATGCAAAGGTGAATATCGAAGCCGGAAAATTGCAGAGCGTGAAATACTAGAATAAAAGATGTTTCCAAAACACGCGCACTTTCGGCTATAATCTGCGGAGCCACCGGCTGTGGCAAGACTGAATTTGTTTTGGATTTACTCGAGAGGGAATACAAGAATTTCTTTGAATACATCATAATCGTTTGCCCTACCTGGACGCCATAACAAAGCGTGTAAACAGATCCTGGTTTTTAAGGACGTTGATGTCATTCCAATGGATCCTAACTGGTGTCCAAAGTCCGACGATTGGCTGAACGATTGTTTGAAATTTGGCTACAAAACTTATGGAATACAAGACGGACACACACTTTTCATTATCGACGACTGCAGCTCTGACAAATCATTAACCAAAAAGAAACAGATGCTTTCTCAGCTAGCATTCTCGGGAAGACACGATAATTGCTCCGTTTGGGTGCTTACACAAAAATATAACTCCATCGTTACCGATCTCAGAGAGCAGACAAAATGGACAGCCCTGTTTTACACAAAAGATCAAGATAGTTTCGGCGAGACTCTAAGGGAGAACGATATAATCCCAACTCTAGAAGAGAAAAAGAGATAAAAAAAAGCTAGCTAAACAAACACATTCCAAACTAATTCTAATTACCGAGCAACCGACTGAGTACTGGTGGCAAAAATAATCTTAAGATAAAAAAGCAAGATGACTGAAATTGAAGATATAGTTAACGAGGCGATGACCGTGGACGTTCTGCCCACCCTGAGCGAAACGCCTACCATAGGCGGAATGTCTACCTTAGACGGTGCGGCTACACGGAAGGAACCTGTCAACACGGACTTTGCGAAAACGGAACAGCTGCGTGAACGGTTGATCGGCGTAGCAGAGGCAGGAAAAAGCAAAGAGTATTTGGGAAAGACCATAACCTCCGCTGAGATCGATAGGCTTGATCAAAAGAGTCTGATGAGACTCTCACGCCAGATACTGAGGCTCACATGGGTGGGATAGTGACCAGGTCAATGAAAAAAGCACTTCGTTACCGCTTACGTAAATTTGGTCGGACTCTTCCTTCCAAAAAATTTGGCGATTACCGATCGCGATGCTCTGGAAGAGTCTCTGAACGAAGGGCCCTTTATTGATTTAGCTTTAAACAAATGGACCTGTGGGCTGTATCATAGTTTTGGACGTATGCTAGCTCCGTTGGAGGCTATTCTGTTAACTAGCAACGGTGTTAAAAAAGTTGACTTTCCACCAGAAGCGAAGTGCACAGTAGACGACTCCCCAAGTATTGATGTGATTGATTAACCTTTGAATACTAACGGCGACTCAAAGGGTTAAAAAAAAAATGCTCGAGAGGAACGATTCCTCTCGAGCATTTTTTTTTGGTTTGACTAAACTTTAAAAAAAAAAAAAAATATTACAAAAGTTTCAAAACTAAAAAAAAATGTTCGAGAAAAATATCCCACGAACATTTTTTTTATTATTCTCTGCAACTACTTTATAATTTACCCTGTAAATTTTTACACTTTTTATTTTTTAAAATTTACAACTCTTTCCAAATCTACATTCTTGTTCAAAATCTCTGGGAGAGTGAGCGTCTTTGCATTCTTTAATGTTAGGACATTGCTTATTTTGCTGGTAAAATTTGCACAGTCGGATTATTACCCTGGGGGCGCGTCGTTTTTCGCGCTCGAGCCTTTGGAAAGGGGATACCATCCCAGTTGAGCTTTTTGGATTTTGCTTTTAGTTTTTTGTCTATCCGATTTGGATTTTTGGGAACTTTATTGATTTGCGGCGACAGACCACTTGAAGCATTGGTTGTCCTCATTTTTGAGATTGATGATCGCTTTCTTTTTGGCTAAATCTTTTGGAAGCGGAATGTATGACGAACCACTCATCGGTTTATACTTCGCGGTATGAATCTCCAGATCTACGATGGACTTGAGACGTTGCCGTTCTAACCTTTTTGCGTTTTCCTCCCTTCTTCTATCTTCCTCCGCGATGGTGGCCTCGGTCTTGAAGAGGTTGCTCCACGTCTTTGGGCAGCTTTTTTGGATCACGATCGCCGGCTCGGGTTTTGGAATACTGCGCGATTTTTTATGCAGATCCGGTCTCTTGCAGTCGCACTGTCTTTCCCAGGTTATCTCTTTTTCGTAGCCCGAGTTCTTGCAACCGAACGAGAGGAAGTGAACCAGCGTCACCGGGGCTCGTTCTCTTTGTAGGGCATTTTTTCCTGGGAAATTTGCTCTGCGCGATCTCTTCCACCAGAAGTCGCGTCTTTAGGAGCTCGACCTCTCTTTTCTCGGCAATCCTCTCTCTGCTTCTTTTTACCCTCTGCGATAAGGTGAGATGCTCCCCTTTTGAATCACAGTACAGCGGATCGAACGCGTCGCATTCGTCGCTGAAATCTGATTCTTCGGAGAACGAATCCGTCATCTTACTGAGTTTCCGTGTCCGCTATTAAAACACCAATCTCGGTTCCGATGATCAATGCCTGATTTTTGTTTATAATTATTTATCAAAACTTTAAAATGAAGTTTCAAAGAAAATTTCAGCTTTCGCAAGAGTCTACAGGTATCTATAGATAATTTCTACAGGTATCTATAGATGATTCTACAGGTATCTATAGATAATTTCTACAGGTATCTATAGATGATTCTACAGGTATCTATAGATGATTCTACAGGTATCTATAGATGATTCTACAGGTATCTATAGATGATTCTACAGGTATCTATAGATGATTCTACAGGTATCTATAGATTTTTTCTAATAATAAAAGATGAGTGATCTAGAAACCAAATCAGTAGACGTTCCAGCAGCGGACACGACGCCTCCGACAAAAGTGACGGCAGGAGTGAATCAAGCAAAAGTCAAAAACCCGAACCGGGTTGCCGCTGGAAAAGCATTAGCCGCAAGAAACAAAGAAAGGGCAGCAAAATGAAAGCCTTTGAAGCAGAGGAACGACACGGAGAACCCGTCCACCATAGACAAAACGTCACGTACACCTTCAGGCGTGTCAAACTGGTTGTCAGGTCCAGTTCTTGTTGGAGGAGCGGTCGTCGCCGTTGGAGGGATAGTGGCATATGGGTATTCTACCTTAAACGGTACGACTGAAAGCCCACCCACCGTGACCACAGCGGTCGATCATCAACCAAAAGTCGATCCTTTCGATGATTTTTAGTTACAATAAAGAAGATGGCAGAAACCAATCCAAACGTAAAAATGATCGTGAATGGCGGTGCGTATCACGCAACAACGATAAGCCTCGGTATATGGGCTAACTCGTTCGTTATGAAAAAGTTCCTAAAAATGAAGCCGGCTAATCTCTCGCAGCTTGATGTGGAGGATATCGTAAAGTTGACTTTGAGCGTCTATTCGCCTACGATGCTCAGAGATTGGCTCGTGAATCAAGGAATTCTTCCGGATCAAATTATGGCTTAGTCCAAGGGAAACATTCTGTCAAGGTAGGTATATTAAAACCCTCTTAGCACTATCTGTGCTAAGAGGGTTTTTTTGTGAAAATAAAGAGAAAAATGGCGTCGATCGCATTCATGGTTGGTGGAGCCATGGTTAACGCTTTGGCATTTTCAGGGAGCAATTATCTGTTCAACTCTCTCAGTAGTTCGGAAGAACATAAAAGACACGATCTCGCTCTCGAAAAACTTCAGCACGACCAAGACTCTTGGAATCTAGCGCGTCTTTCAAGAATAGATTACATCAACGATCAATTAAAAAACAGAGTCACGCTGGAGAGAACCTTTTTAGGACGTCGATGGCGCGATGAGACAGTATTATAATTTAACGGGAATTTTGATGGATTCTTTTCCACCCGAACCACAACTTTATGATGGAGAGTATCTCGACGAAGATCAAACAAAATCGATCCAAAACGGGGAATTAGCTTTGCTCGGACTGGGATTGCTCGGAACCGGTGTGGTCGCTATCAAATACTTTGGATAAAAGTATTTGGGTGGGAGCTGAGCCTCTAATCTCTGGAAAATCATCGAGAGTTACTGAGATAATTTCTTCGCTTTGAGTAGGTAAAAAGAGTGTAGTGGATGTTAAAATTATTTCTCTTGGGTTTATTTTGTAGATAAATTTTCAGTATAATATCAAGATCGCATAACAAATTAGCTCGATCATGACAAAAATCAACGGGAGAATTGCCCGTAACTTTGTAGTAAATCTTGTGAACGGCTTTTGGGTCTGATCTCAAGACTTTTAACAAGTCTTTTTTACTCAGGGACTCGAACAATTTTTTATTTTTTTTAAACAAACTCGTCGATCAAAATCTCAGAAGTACTCGTAACATTTCCACTGTATTTTGAGTTACAATTTTCACATTTTGATATGCTTTTCACGCGCTCGGGTTCTTTAAACAACTGATTAAATTCAGTACCGTATAGACAAATCGGTTTTTGTTCTGTTTTCGAGGCGAGTTTTCTTTTTACACAATTTGCAAAAACAACGCTTATATTTACTCGTACACTTCATTTTTGTAACAAACTCGTCGATCAAAATCTCAGAAGTACTCGTAACATTTCCACTGTAGATTTCGATGTATTCTTCAAACTGGTAGGTCTTGGTTTCGCAGTACTTTATCGATTGTCGAATTTGGTCGATGTTAACTCGGGGTGAGTTCTCGTTAAGAGACGCGTCATTTTCCAAACCACAATCATAACACACATCGTCTACTATGTATTCTGAGTTGCAATTTTTACATTTTGGCGGAACTCTTTGCTCCACTCGTGCGGGTTCTTTAAACAACCGAGTGAATTCGCACCGTATAGACAAATCGGTTTTTGCTCTGTTTTCAAGGCGGGTTTTCTTTTTACACAATTTGCAAAAACAACGCTTGTATTTACTCGTACAATTCATTTTTGTAATAATAAAAATCCCTTTAGACTGAATGTCTAAAGGAGATTTTTTTTGTTGGTTATAGTAGACTGTACGACTAGTCTGAGTCTTCATCATATTCCAACTCTTTCACTACAAGGTCAAAACTGTGGTACATGTTCCCGGTTGTTTTGCTTTCTTTTTTGCCCGTGGGTCTAACAAGAGCTATTGATTCACCGAAGTCCAAGTCCAAGTTCTCTAGCCTTTTTGTTAGAGTAGAACAACTCCAAACTCGAGTGTTATCACTGAGAGTGATAACTCCGGATTTTCCAACCCTGGTTTCCATGATCTCAAAATTGGTAATTTTGTAAATTCCACCTTCTTCTAGTTCAACCCATTTCAAAATTGAGGATCCTTTTTGCTCTTCTAACAAGTGCTCAAATTCCACCTTCAGTATGCTTGATTGTTTTGCCATTTTGTTTGTTTTTTATTAGCCGGGATTTTCTTAAACTCTTTTTTTTTTTTTTTTTTTTATTAGCCGGATTTTCTTAAACTGTTTTTATTTTTAAATCGGGCTAAAAATAAAAGATGGCTGAAACTAAAATGTCTAAGGTTTACTACAGTCCAAGAGGGTATTGGAAGGGTGTTTCTGCGATAGACAAGCTGGCGAAAGAGGCTGGAGTGACGAAAAAAAAAGCTAGAAATTTTTTAAAAAGCAGACTCAGTGGCAAATTTACCTACCACCTCAAGTACATTCCCAGAGCAAAATTTAACGTAAGTGTACCTAATGAAGTTCATCAAGCCGATTTGTTGTTTCTCCCTCACGACAGACCGAGTAAAGGAAAAAAGCTTTACAAGTACGCGTTGACTGTGGTGGATGTCGCGAGCAGATACAAAGAAGCTGAGCCTCTGAGCTCGAAGGAATCTGGGGAGGTGGCTAAGGCATTTGAAAAAATTTACTCTCGAGTTTTAAAGTGGCCAAAGCTTCTGCAGGTCGATCCTGGAAGAGAATTCATGGGCAAAGTGAACGAAGTGATGAAAAAGCACAAGGTCGATATCAGAAGAGGGTTGCCTGGTCAACATAGAGCTCAGGCAATTGTTGAAAGATTCAACAGAACTTTGGCTGAAAGACTGTTTGGCCATCAGTACTCGCAGGAAATACTGATGGAAGCTCGTGGTCAGAAAAATGTGAGGTCTACCGAGTGGGTGGGTAGGCTTCCGGATGTGATCAAAGCTTTGAACAGCGAAGAGACTCGGCTGATAGGAATGAAACCGGTTGATGCTATCAAGAAGAAAAAGATTGAAATGATGTCTTCAGCTCCACAGAAGTTGAAAAATGAGATTAAAATTCCAGGTAACGTGAGATTGAGGTATTTGTACGCTCCCGGAGAGTTGGAGGGAGGTGAGAGAAGACGCGCGACCGATCCCATTTGGTCTCTAGAAACTTACAAGGTTGATAGTATCGTGAGGACTCCGGGTGATCCAATTTTGTACTATTTGAGTGAAGGTGCACCAAAAAGAGCGTTTGTTAGACAGGAGCGTATGATAGTACCCGAGGGTACACAGTTGCCACCGACAGAGTTTTGAAGTAAAATTTCTTATTCAAGTTTTTCAACACAGTAACCGTGTGCATGTGTGTGAATTTTGTCCTCAAGTATGCTTCTCTTATCATCTTTGGAATCGAGCACGACTTTGTTAACGGTTTCAGTGTACACCTCGTGCTTGTAACTCCTAATCACATTCATCGTTCTCGTCTGAGGTTTCTCATCGAAGAGACAGCGTTTGTAGTCGTCGAAGGTAATCTTTCTTTCGACGACCGCTTTCTTAACGCCTTTGCACCTCTTTTCCTCGCTTTCCCTCGTGCATTCTGAAAGAGTACAACTTTGCTCTCAGCCCAAGAAATTCCACTAGCTGCTTTCCTCCGGCTTCGTCCTTGAACATGCCGGAACTTTTTGTTCTTTCCAGTCGGAATTCTGACGGATGATCAGCTGGGTAGTTGGAAGTGTCAAAGTAGCGGTCCACGTCTTGAGCGATATCCTTGTAGAAATCTTCGGTCTCGATTTCATAAAGTAGCGAGTCCGTGTCTGTCAGACAGAGCTTCGCTTTGTTTCCGTACTTTTTCTTGATGTAATTGTAGTGGAAGTCGTACATCATTGTCTTTGAGATATCCAGGATGCTCATTCCGAGATAGATCGGCTTGTTGAAGTACAGTTTGATTTTCTTCATGTGAACCGCTATAAGATTTTCATCAAAGATTGTGTTTCGCTCGTAGTTGGGTTTCGCGGCTAATTTGATGGCTTTGTGTTCGAATTCACGAGATGGATATTGACGCGATTTCTGATGTTTTCCATAGTTTTGCCAAAAACCGAGTTATTCATCAATTTGAAAAAATCCTTTTCAAACTCCGAGTTTGCATTTTTGCGAAGCTCGGTATTCAGATCGATGTACTTTTTCATAAAAGGACTCTCATTAAATATGATTCCTCTGTGAATCTTGGTTAATTTGAGTCCAAGGTCTAGACATTGTTTCAAAGCCGTGTGGTGAATGACGTACTTTTCCTTATCTCCAAGATTTGGAATGAGTTTTTCCACCCTGTTTACGGTAACTCTCTCAGGAGCTAGGGGATAGTCGTTATGGAGGTCGTGTAGCTTCTTAGGGTATTCCAGATCCACTTCAAGAATGCATGAAATTTCATCCCAAGAGTCTAGCTGTTTCGGAGTCATCCACTCAAAATCTCCGGTTGGCAATGGTTGACTCATCGCCCAGCCATAAAGGTTATTATTGTCGAGGTATTGGATATACTTGGAGGGCTTGCTCGGATCGTAATCGGATCCCATGTATTTGTTATTTGCTTCTGAATATCTGGTTGATATCATGGAAACCCCACCTCTGATCCCTTTTTTTTTTTTTTTTAGCCATGTCATAATCCACAAGGAGTTCCAATTTTACACCTGTCGTTTTCAGCATGGCGTCAGAGGAAAGTCCAGGAGCTGTGTAGTACCAACAAGGATCTAATTTGTAATTTTTCAAGCATAGTTTCCTAAAACTCTCAAAAACATCCGCTAGAAGAAGAACGTCCGACTTGAGATACAAATCGTGGTACTCCCTCATGGTTTTCATCTCGAAGGCATTCCAAACATTCTGTGCGTGTTCATAATCCTCATCGGAAATGTGTTCTTCGTTGAGTTTGGAGTAGAAGGTGTCTTTGGGTGAAAGACTAGTCTCCTGGAGTTTTTCCAAAGAGTTGACGTGATCGTACGGATACACCCCTTTTCTCAAGAGCAGCTGAAGTTGTTCATCCTGATAAAATTTCGTAATTCAGAAAACTCATCCAAATTTTCGACGAGTTTGCCAAGTCCAGCAGCCATGAATTTGAAGCTGTCGATAAATCTGAGATCACGCTTGACATCGACTTCTTTTCCTTCCTTATTGGTAAAGGTGTCAACCAATATCTTCTTGGTGAATGAGATGTACTTCTCTTCGTTGGAAGGAATACAGTCGATCTCTCCCTCGGTCTTGCCAAGATTCTTGATGAACAGATGAGCGTCATATCCGGCTAGATTATGAAAAATCACGGAAAGAACTTTGGTTTCCTATATTTCATATTGCAGATATTGTGAGCAGCTCCTCTAAAGGTTCCCTTATAGTGACAGTGGTCTCTGGCGTTGTAATTATCTTTATCATCGGAGTCAGTGGATCCTTACAGATGTGGCAGTGGGTGGATTTTTGAAGATCTCTCGCTCTTGCTCCCGAAGATCATTTCCTTTTGGAACTTGAATTCTTGATAGATCTCTTTGATGTTTTGCTCTAGAGTTTCCACAAAAATCTGAGCCACATCTTGGTCCTCGGATTCCTTGGTGAAGATCACTGGTTCTTGAGTGTACACCGAAAGTCATCGAAACACTTGATGTAGTAGCAAAAGCCCGAAGGTTCGTGCTTTTGGTATTTCGTCGTCTTCTGAGAAACTTCCGGTTGGCAGGTTTGTATCGGCGCCGTCAAGGATTCAAAGTCGGCGTACCGCGACAAAGGGGACGTTCTGAGACTTAAAATGATGTTTAAAATACTGAGATGAATCCTTCTCTGGATCCGGCATTTCAATTTTCACGGTTTCATTATTTTGACATAGCTCTTTATGTTTCACCAATTTTTGTTTGGAGATGTAGGACGTGAGACATCGCATACAATAATATCTAGCATGACCATTTTTACTCTCTCGTGATGACATTAGTCTGCTCATACTCTTGATGACGCAGTAATGTTGGGTGTCATGGCCATCCTTATTTTTGCCCGAAATTAAAAGAAGAATAACTTCGTGTTTTCGATTGCTAGCACCTACTCTCAGCGGGTAGACTTCATTTTTGTACAACCTCTTGGATGAATTTTTTTCGGCGTATCCCAAGACATTGACGGAAATTGATGGATTATTCATCTCAAATTTGTCAATATCTTTAAGGGAGGTTGGAAAGGGGATACCATCCCAGTTTAGCTTTTTGGCTCGTTTTATAAGCTTGTTGTCTACCCGATTTGGATTATCGTCAACTGGATTAAGAGCTCGAGTGATAGACCACTTGGAGCATTGGTTGTCATCATTTATGAGATTGATGATCGCTTTCTTTTTGGCTAGATCTTTTGGAGTCGGAATGTATGACGAACCACTCATCGGTTTGTATTTAACTGTGTGAATGCTCAAGTCTACGATCGATTTGAATACCCATCCGCTTCCGCTGTTTTGAAATGTCTCAATGTTTTCCAAAATTCTTTCAGACCACCTTTTGTATAATTCATCAAGATCAGTTGCCTCCAGATTAACATCCGTAGTGGAGGTAAATGAGGCTTCTTTGGTGATAAGTTCTCCCGTTTGGAGATTCGTCTTTTCCATCATGCAGCGAAGAACTAGCACAACCTTTGTTTGACGATTGTTGGTTAAAAGGTTCACAACAGGTTGTTTAGTTGCTGCTAAAAAGGTTCTTGGTTCATAACGTGATCTTCCATCAATTTTGTATTGAGTAGTAAATCGATTGAGAGCAGATTCGGTTTCTTGAATTTTGAAAGGTTTTTCCTTCTGTTTGTAAAGCTTTGCAATCTTTCGTTGAAATCTGGTTCGTCTGGGAGGTGGTTTGGGGTATCCAAGAATGACCAATCTTGCGTTGGCTTTATTTCTATCTGGGGTGGAACGGGGTGGTGGTATACGGCGTTGGTTCAAGAATGGGTACATCGATATTTTGTATCGAGCATCCAGCGGTGGAGCGGGGTGGTATCTGGCGTTGGTTCAAGAATGGGTACATCGATATTTTGTATCGGAGCATCCAGCGGATCTAAGACATAGTTTTCTTGAAGAAATTTTATCAGATTGGTTTTGCGGGTGTGTCTCCAATCTCCTTGCAGGCCAAAGCATTTTTCGCAATGGCTCGTAGATCCTTTACCGTATATTCACTCTTGATTTTTTTTAAACGCTCCCATTCAGCGTTCGATGAAAATTTTAGTATTCTTCTCATCTTCTTTTATTATATACAATGTTTTTATTTTCTTAAACCCTTTTTTTTATTTTCAAAAAAAAATCAATATCAAATTATTATGAGGATTTCATTTTTTCGTAATATTTTTTTGAAGCCATACAATACTTCTCTCTATTTTTTTTTTATTAATTCCGAACTATATTTTTTACCCTTATTTGTCGAATTCCCAACTCTTTACATAGACCGACATTATAACGATTCTGCAATGTTACGGGTTTGTAAAATTTGTTTGGATTTTTTGACTGAGTTGAACCCACTGGTTGTTGTAAAATCTGAACAGACGGTTATTTTCTACTTTCGATTCGAGAGTTATTTCTTTTTTAACGTTGTAATGATTTTTGAATGATTCCATTTTTTATTATATTTATTTTTTAAATATTTTTTCTTAAATGAATAAAATGAAGAGGTTAAAAAATGTAGGGGAATTTTTCCCTGCATTTTTTTTTTTTGGATAAATTGAAATGCAGGGAATTTTTTCCCTGCATTTTTTTTTTTGATAAGTTGAAATGCAGAGGGAATTTTTTCGTGTAATTTGGATTGGGGTGAATTAAAAATGCAAGGATGTTTTTCTGTGTAATCCTGTGTACACGGCAGTTACACAGGGTTTTGTTATTTTACTGTGTATTTGGTGGTTGAGTCGATTTACACGGGTTTTTGTGATTTTATGTGTATTTGATGGTTGGGGGCGATTTACACGAAAAAAATACAGAAATGTGTTAGAATCGGCAAAAACATACTACTAGAAATAAAATATTTAGTATCTTGTCCACATATTATAAATCAATGGCTTGAAATTGCAATTAGATCATGATCGAAGCAAGTCTTCTTGCCACCATATCATATCCACCGTGAGAAGTCTGTTTGTACATTTTGGGCAAATTTGTTGTACCTTTTAGTCCATTTTGTACCATTTTCGTCCAAGTTTGTCCCCCACCTTGAAATGTACCTTGCTGTTCCCCCTGCAATAGTCCTGGCTACATCACTGAGCAGATGAACACAATTTTATCCGGATCACTTCCCTCTTGGCCCCTTGTGGTATGCTGGTTGACCTGATATTTAAGATTTGTATGCATTTGTTGTACATTTTAGCCCATTTTGCCGATAATTTGTTGTACTTTTGTACTTTTTAGCCCATTTGTGACAATTCCCCCCCCATGAAATTTGCCTTCCCCTCTCTCTCTCTGAAAAAGTCCTGGCTACACCACTGTGTAGATGAAACAATTTTATTCACATTTCCTTACACTCTGTTTCATATAAAGTTATGATCATACAATGCTGATAACACAGCATTACCACAAAACAGAGTAGGCCTATTCATGGTAAATAAAATTCAGTGGTTTGATAAGGCAAATAGGCAATTGGAGCATATTATAATTAGCACAATTAAATTACAATGCCCTGCTCACTTTGCTACACCAACAACCCCTATATAGGTATGAGATGTTCATGTTGGCAATCTTGACCTCCAAAAAGGACATATTGACAATCTTGACCTCCAAAAAAGGACATTTCACCCTTAATGTTGACATTTATTGATGTGGGACTAATTAGGTGTTCATACACAGTCCATGGTATTATATAATACTGTGTGATTGCTTATGGTATAATAGGTAATTCAATGACCGTATCCAGACTACAGGCATATTGTCTTCACACCGATGACAGGACAGAAGGCCTATTTCAGGCTGTGTCAACATTAGTGTATTGTGTTGGTGTGAAAAGTTTTAGCTCGCAGGGGGCTTTCAGTGCTTTTAAAACTAATTAACATTATTTGACACCATTAACGTCAACAAAAACAAAATTTGACGTTTTATTGGGGTGCGGACAACCTTACTCTACGCAATGCAAAAATTTGTTTTCCAAAATAATGTAAACCGTAGAAGTTTTTAGCCTTACCAATTCGCAAAACTCAGTAATTTATTATAGATAGAAGATAGATATGAAAGTTGGAACAAATTACTATACACCATTTTTTCCAAATTTCAAACTGTCATTATGATAGTATTTCCCATGATTCTTATTCAACTTAAAAAGTCCATTTTTACGGAATCAACACTGTTGCGATATTTGGATGTTACCCTCTGTGTTTTGTTGAGGCACCCACATCTTATCACATACGGTACCCGGGATACGGTACACCTGCTATAAATGTTGTACATCATTCTAGATCATCTTTTTACTTTTGCTATATGTTATCAAGCTCTGTGAAGATGAAACTTTGTTTTAGTTTGAATAAAGATAAAAAGAATAAACTTAAATTTGAACTTGAATTGCATCTTGCTTACGTGTGACCTTAAAAAATTTAAATGGAGTTTATATTCACAGCAACTGATGACCTAGTCCAATGTATTAAAATACACATGCATGATGAGTGCATGGATACACTGTGCTAACCATTAGTCCATGAAGTCACCTGTTGCAGCAAGCCCAGCCTACCATAAATGTATAAAATAATAAAATGGTAAATCAGACATGCGTAGAACTATGTATTCATGCAACTGATAGTGACTTTATATGCTATGTGTCGTTATTTTCAGCTCTCATACAAACAGCTAAATGCAGTAATTTAGTTTTGTGGAAGACATTCACACTGTTGGGCGTTGCTCACTTTCACCAGATATACCTGCCAGGAAAGGACACTTGGGGAACTGGACTCTTTTAACACACGGGTAAGTTTGCCCTTTATTTATTTTATTTTTAAAAACAATAATTAACTTCTTGATATCTACACTGTAATTTATGTAGAGAATTTGGGGAAAAGGTTGACTTCCGTTGTTCTCCACAAATGAAAAACTTGCAGAATAGTTTCAAAACTTATGTTAACAAACATATCTGTACATACTGTGGTTATTGCTTAGTGGTTTTACATATATTCTACTGAATATGACATAACCAATGTGCGTAACAAGTGTAATATAGTTAATGTTACATTTTTGTCCAAAACGTTATGCTTAAAATAATTACTGTACCGTTTGGACCTAGCCCTTCAACTTTCATTATAATTTTGTGATGTTTCATTATTTTACAATAGATATGTACATGTAAATATGTGGGAGGAGAGGTGTGTGAGTGTGACCTCATCTGCAGGTAGTTAACCAAAAACAACTTTTTGCCAATTGTGACACAGGCTACCCACCCTCTACTTTCTTCACTAATTAGCACTAACCCGTCTGGTACATCCCTTTAGCAGGGCGGGGCGGGCAACAAAAATTACCTGCGACCAAACCACTCTGAGCTTAGGGTTAAAGAGGAGTATTTAAGGTTGTATGGTTTTATTTAGGACAAATTGGCTGTTGACACCAATTATTCAATGTTAAACTCCCAAAATGGAAATCATTCTATTAAGTGAAACACAAGCTTCATTAAAGCACAATGAGTTTGATATCAATGTTAATGTTGCCACTATGAATATGAAAAAGCTAGAGTATATGACTTTGACCCAGCAGTTTATGTATTTGTGTGGGTGAACAACAGTTGATTATGTAAAGCATTCATTAGGAGCATTGATGTGTGAATGTAAAAAGGGTGTATCACAAATAGTGACGGGCCAATGATTCCATTTATACCTTGCCAGACTATCAAACCAGAGGTCCCTGATCAAACATTAGATAATGTTATGTTGTATTAGATTATGTAGCGCATGTAACTGAAGACTTTTCAAGAAGTAGCTCAACCATTATAAATATGCATAGATAACTTTAAAACTATTAGTCTAATTAACTATTTGGTATTTGAAAACACCAGGTAAAAGCAAATTTAGTTATGGTAATTTTGACACCTCATTTGTTACAATTGGTTGAATATTGTGAATATGAATAAAAAATTTAGGTCTTTTTGGAAATTTCATGTATATCTTCAATATGATACGTCAAAATTTTCATATGGTGGTTGGCTTTTCCTCTTTTTTTTACCGACTTTGAAAGTCCAGTTTCAAATTGTGCGCAACCGATCAATTTCCCTGACTTTCACTCCTCTATTGACCAAACCTTCAATTTATGCACACCACTGGTGTAATGTGGTAAAAGGGCACTGTACCAAACCATTTTATCAGTTGTGATTTTAACGCCAGTGATCAGTAGAGGCATTTGACTGGAAACTTGCTTTCAAATATTTTTTTACATGTGAAATAGAGGTAAATCAATTAGGCCTATATGCCAATTTAATGTTATCCCCTTTTATGGTAAGGTACGTTTTCCCACACATTTTCAAACTTGCTTTCATTTGAATTAAGTAAATGGTATATGATTTTGGTCAAATTTTAATTTTGTAATTCTTTTCCCAATATTTTTACATACTTTTAGTAACAACTGTCAAGGAGGTTTATTCTGATCATTTGAGCCGAAATAATGAGGTAAATTTAAGAAGCCCCTTTTTAACTGTCGAGCTCAATGGGGGAAATGGTGATTAAAACCGTGACTCCCCAGTTTTATTATAAAAGCTCTCAATTTTACTGTAATAGAGGCCCTGCATGCTTTATCGATTGGCTCCAAACAAAGGATTTGAACCTGTGTCCTTCACCGTAATCATGGCGCAGTGCAGGCCATTCAATCAAATGTTGTCATCAACCTATCTAATCATAGTGCAATTTTTGTTATGTGTGTGAGACGAACTGTCGCGGTAGATTGCAATCATGCTTTTGTTGAATGCATTTGAGTAGTCCTCCATATTAACGGTATGATATGTCATATGCACAGCCTCTATTAAATCACTTCAGGCTTAGTCTTTCACATGGTATTGTTGGTACACCATTGGGCATTTTAAAAAATCATGCAAAAAGTAGAAATTCAAGAAAAATTGAGGGCGTTACTGTGGATCAAATCACACATTATGACTTTAACATATACTTAGTGTGCTTTAAATGATTTCCATTTTGGGATTTACATTGACTTGGTGAAAGTAGTTAAAAATCAATTGATCCTAAGGGGCCATCCATAATTTTCGCCATTTTCACTTACGTACAAAGCGTACATAACTTTTTACCCCCCTCCCTCCCTCGAGTTACGTACAAATAAAATGGCGAAGGATTTCCACGAGTACTAATAGCGAAATTGAGAAGTTGGATTGGGGTTAGAGTTTAGGTTTAGGGTTCGATTAGGTTTAGGGTTAGGGTTAGTGTTCCAGGAGGACAGCTTGACAGTTGGTTCTTTATTAATTTTTTTACAGGTGAGTTGAGAAATGCTGAGATAAACTTCCTTTAAACCATATTTTCATGAAAACGAGAGCCATCAATAAATTGAAATAGCTTAAAATGTATAGTCTGAATCTAAACTAAATGACTAATGCACCCCAAAATCTGCTGAACATCCCAGTACTGTCTTTTCCACTAAGAGCCCCAGGGATCACATCATTTATAGGGGGAACCAGGAAGACATCCCTTGGTGTGCGGCAATTAAATATATGGGTTTCATGTCTTTTATCGCAACAGTGACAATCCACACTTGAGCCCTTGCTGCCATTGATCCTAGCACAGATAGAAAACACTTTTATTATTTGTATTTTGGCATGAAATAAATTAAGCATTTATGTCTAAAAGTGCATATTAGACTCAACAATAAAAATCATTGTTGGCATGTTATAGAAATTGTTAAAAAGAATTGAACAAGTCCATTTTCTTAGGTCAATTGGTTATGAGTTATGAATAAAATATTGGAAAATACCATAATTTTTCACTTTTATTTTTTTGTATTGCTCAAACAAATCGCCATTTTACTTACGTACACATGCCCAGAATTTTTACCCCCTCCCTCCCTCTTACGTACGCTTTGTACGTAAGTGAAAATGGCGAAAATTATGGACGGCCCCTAAATCAAACCATACAACCTTATTCATCTTTAGCCATAATACTGTTGAGAGTGGTTTAGACAGAGTCTGCTCATTAATTGATCCTAAATCAAACCATACAACCTTATTCATCTTTAGCCATAATACTGTTGAGAGTGGTTTAGTCAGAGTCTGCTCATTAATTGATCCTAAATCAAACCATACAATCTTATTCATCTTTAGCCATAATACTGTTGAGAGTGGTTTAGTCAGAGTCTGCTCATTAATTGATCCTAAATCAAACCATACAACCTTATTCATCTTTAGCCATAATACTGTTGAGAGTGGTTTAGTCAGAGTCTGCTCATTAATTGATCCTAAATCAAACCATACAACCTTATTCATCTTTAGCCATAATACTGTTGAGAGTGGTTTAGTCAGAGTCTGCTCATTAATTGATCCTAAATCAAACCATACAACCTTATTCATCTTTAGCCATAATACTGTTGAGAGTGGTTTAGTCAGAGTCTGCTCATTAATTGATCCTAAATCAAACCATACAATCTTATTCATCTTTAGCCATAATACTGTTGAGAGTGGTTTAGTCAGAGTCTGCTCATTAATTGATCCTAAATCAAACCATACAACCTTATTCATCTTTAGCCATAATACTGTTGAGAGTGGTTTAGTCAGAGTCTGCTCATTAATTGATCCTAAATCAAACCATACAACCTTATTCATCTTTAGCCATAATACTGTTGAGAGTGGTTTAGTCAGAGTCTGCTCATTAATTTTGCAAACATTGAACATTTGTCAACAAATTGTTCAATCATGCCATGAGTGTTTAATGACAAACTTGGAATAAGGTAGACAAAAAAAAAGGCTCGACCTTTCTGTAAGAGAATTGAGTATTTTTCTATATATTTTGAAAATTGCAATAAAACCCCCATGGACATTTTTATTGGGACACCCTATAAGTTAAAATTTTAGTACTGTACAGTCGATGTACTATGCATTGTCGTTACAGCGACACAACAAACACATCTTTCTTATTTTTAATTCTTGGAAATGGGCTTGAAACCTCTACTTTGTGTCAGGATAGGATAGTTGCTGCAACCCATATGTGCCACTTTATTTTAAACTAGGTATAAGAGGTATATTTGAGCCATTTAGTTACAGTTAGTTGCTTATTTAAGTTAGTTTACTTTTTAGTTTATTAAGTTTGTTTGTTTGTTTGTTAGTATTTGACATGGAAAGTGTTTTTATGCGGTTAAAGTTTTAATTACTGCTTCAAAGCAATGGTGCTTCATCTTTTGGAACAAGTTTGCAATAAGTTTGAAATATATCATACCAATAAATCTGAGAGGAAACTTAAAAAAGATTGATATTCTCAAGGTCCCATACATTATTAATGCTAACGCACCTTAATTGGCTATAACAATAAAAGTTATCCAACCCCCGCTATTCGTACCATGACACTATACGTGACACCATGTCCTATTCTGTGATTGCATTTTGCTCAAAAAAGTTTGATGTCAACAGAAATCCTATTTCAATAGAGAACCATTATATTCATTTTGCTTGATAGCACATTTTTCAAACTGTGTCGAAGATTGGGACTGCATAATAATGTTACAAAGTTCAACTTCTTTTAATGATTAGATTCAGTAAAAAGTTAAAACAAAGTTTTTGACATGATCCCTAGAATTTACTGTTGTTTATGGGTGAATCTGCGTAGACTTTGTGAAAAGAATATAATGTCATAAGCTTTTAGGCAAATCTTATGGGGAAAACTGGGTTAACCCAGTGCTAATTGGACCAGAATCCATTTCACATGCATCTATCTCCCAAAGCTCACACCAAAACATATCAAAAGTCCTGGTTAATCCAAGTAGTGGAACAGTGCCTAATTTGATTAAAATCCAAAATGGCTGCTTTTGCCGGGTCAAAATTTCAAAGTTGGTCAAATCTGGTCAAAATTATACCTGCGTACATTCTTCTCATCATAAGGAATCAGAAAAAGTATAGTTTGAACTATCTCAGGTGTACACTGCTTGAGTTATAGGCAAAACGGTAATTTTTTGCATTCCACAGGGGATAAAATTACACATTTTCGGATTTTGATAAAAATAGTCTCAGATTGTTCTGCTTCCAAAACATTTTAAATAAGAATAGTTTGTCATATCTCAGGTGGTTTAATTGTTATATATGGGTTACACTGCAAAAAACATCAAAGTCAATTGAGCCCTGTTTACCATAACCTGTTTTATGATGTTACCTATGCAACAAAACATCCAAATCAATGCAACTATTCTGATGACCCCATTTTATGTCGTCTGAAGGAGAGGCCTTATGGCAGCATTGTATAGTTGTGGGGTTGTATGCCCAGCAGTGGCGTAGCTGCGTGGGTCTTCATATTGGGGGGCACCAATCATGATTGGGGGAACCGGATCTGATTGGGGGGCGCAAACCATTTTTCTGCAATTTTCCTATGGGATTTTCTAAATTTTTAGATCGATGGGGGGGGGGGGGCACAGTCATGTTAGGGGTCAAATGAGGTCATTGTTGATTTAGATTCACTTGGATACCCTTTGAAAAACCAGACTTCAATGTCAACTTTACTTGATTACAATAATCTCTTGGTGGGGGCATCATATTGAAGATGTTTGGGTTCAAAGGTCATCTAGGGGTAAATTTTAAACTACAAGGGCTGGTTCAAATTTTAAAAATTGCTCCGATTGGGCTAAAAGTTGGTGAACATAAACCTGAGGAGGAGGGAACATGTTGAAAATCAACCAAATATCATTTGAGGTCAAAGGTCAAATTTTTAAACTGCTCTGATAGGGCTCAAAAGTTGAGGTAGAGGAAATCATGTTGCAAATCAAGCAGAGGTCATTCCAGGTCAAAAGTCATCTAGTGTCAAATTTTAAAATTGCTCTGCTTGGGCTCAAAGTTGGGCATAAACAGGAGGGGGAACATTTTACAAATCAAGAAGAGTTCGTTTATTTGAGGTAAAAGGTAATTTGTGTTAATTTTTGTTTACAATGGCTCCAATTGAGCTAAAATTTGGCAGAAATAAACTTGATGCCCACCAATATTCTGTGAATATAATGATTACAACAACAGAGAACCACGCAAGACAAGAACCTCAAATTTCTAGTGGCCCAATGACCCCCTACTGAAATAGTGACTTTCTATATCAAGCATATCTAGGCATTAACATTACAATGTACAATGCACACCAAGCAATAAAGCAGGCACATTATGTGACCCTCCACCATGAACCTGTTGTAAAGTCGGCCTTTGGCCAATTTTGTTTTATTTCATATTTAGAAAGTATATTTCATACGCTTTGAAATGACATATCATTTGCCTTTATACAATGTCCAGAAGCTGAGTTATGGTTGGTTGAACTTTGCAATTCATGCACATATGAATACAACTTCCATGCACATTTTACACTGTAACTCACATAAATCAAATTTTGCTGACTTCAATGAGGTTTGTGGTGGACGGTCACTTAATTGCACAAAAATATTTAACTCATCATGGCGTATGGGAATTGTAACCTCTCTTTAGGTACCAGAGCCAAATTTTTTTAATCTTTGGATTGACAGTCGATGCTGCATGCTTGGATGCTTGTTAATGAGCTATATAACTAATTAATCAGAAGTAATGGAAAATTCTTTGTAGGGGTTAGTTACTTCTTATGTAAATATTCTAAAACTGCCAAAAAGGACACTATTCCCCACATATGCATGTTGTTGTTTTTAAAAAACCTTGACTATATTTATATGTATTATTATGTGCTATTTATATGTATTATGTATGTGCTATATTTTTATATTGTATATTATTGTTTTGTCACTCATAAGCCAGAATTGGCTGGTCTCTATGTGAGAGTGTGACGTTAATAAAGATTAAACTAAAAAAACCAAAAACATGTTCATCTAAGGTAGATAAAATTCATTGATGAATTCATCTTATATAGATAGCACACATTTATTAATCTCAGGTAGATAGCACTCATTGATGAAGTCATCTTAGGTAGATAGCACACATTGATGAAGTCATCTTAGGTACTAGGTAGATAGCACTCATTGATGAAGTCATCTTAGGTAGATAGCACACATTGATGAAGTCATCTTAGGTACTAGGTAGATAGCACTCATTGATGAAGTCATCTTAAGGTTGGTCTGAACCCTGGAATTATGAAAACTTTCGGGCCTCATAACTGCTAAATTATTAGTCTAAATAATATAAAAGTATACATTTTTAGAATGGAAATGACGATGAATTAATCTGTGAGGTCCAATTTGGGTCATAATGCTCATTTTTGGAGAAAATCCCAAAAAAAGGTTATTTTGGCCCAAATTTTTTCGTGCAACGTAACAAAAAAAAAATGTTTGGCCAAAAATCTTTTTTTATTAATTTTTAAAAACTAGATAAAAATATCTAGGTAGATAGCACTTGTTGATTTTTTTGGCCAAACAATTTTTTTGTTACGTTGCACGAAAAAATTTGGGCCAAAAAACCCGTTTTTTGGGATTTTCAAAAAAAAAAAAGCATTTTGGCCCAAATTGGACCTCACAGATGAATTCAGTAAGTCATTTCCAGTCTAAAATGTATACTTTTATATTCTTTAGACTAATAATTTAGCAGTTATGAAGCCCGAAAGTTTCCATAATTCCAGGGTTAAGACCACCCTTTAGCAGGGAGCACTCATTGATGAAGTAATCTTAGGCAGATACCACTCATTGATGAAGTCATCTTAGGTAAATAGCGCTCATTGATGAAGTCATCTTAGGTAGATAGCACTCATTGATGAAGTCATCTTAGGTACTAGGTAGATAGCACTCATTGATGAAGCCATCTTAAGTAGGGAGCACTCATTGATGAAGTAATCTTAGGCAGATACCACTCATTGATGAAGTCATCTTAGGTAAATAGCACTCATTGATGAAGTCATCTTAGGTAGATAGCACTCATTGATGAAGTCATCTTAGGCAGATAGCACTCATTGGTGAAGTCATCTTAGGTAAATAGCACTCATTGATGAAGTCATCTTAGGTAGATAGCACTCATTGATGAAGTCATCTTAGGTAAATAGCACTTATTGATGAAGTCATCTTAGGTAGATAGCACTTGTTGATGAAGTAATCTTAGGTAGATAGCACTCATTGATGAAGTCATCTTAGGTAGATAGCACTCATTGATGAAGTCATCTTAAGTAGAGAGCACTCATTGATGAAGTCATCTTAGGTAGATAGCACTCATTGATGAAGTCATCTTAGGTAAATAGCACTCATTGAAGTCATCTTAAGTAGGGAGCACTCATTGATGAAGTCATCTTAGGTAGATAGCACTCATTGATGAAGTCATCTTAGGTAAATAGCACTCATTGATGAAGTCATCTTAAGTAGGGAACACTCATTGATAAAGTCATCTTAGGTAGAAAGCACTCATTGATGAAGTCATCTTAGGTATGAGGTAGATAGCACTCAAGTCATCTTAGGTAAATAGCACTCATTGATGAAGTCATCTTAGGCAGATATCACTCATTGATGAAGTCATCTTAGGTAAATAGCACTCATTGATGAAGTCATCTTAGGTAGATAGCACTCATTGATGAAGTCATCTTAGGTAAATAGCACTTATTGATGAAGTCATCTTAGGTAGATAGCACTTGTTGATGAAGTAATTCGTCGGGTGTATTACATAGTGACGGATGTTAAACTTTGTGAGAAAAAAGTTTTTGAGTTAGACGCGATCAAAGAGTACGCCGATTTGTGATCAACCATAGCAGAACACTGTCAAGTAAAATCCTCCAAAAGTTGCTGTATTTTAAAAAACTAGTATCTAAAGTATCTTGAAACATCTATCACACAAATGATTACAAAGTTATACGTCAGTATGTAAAAACGTGAAAACGTTGCACCCTAACATCCGTCACACATCCGTCACTATGTCTATTTACTAGTACTCACTCTCATGATATAGCTAATCGCACAAGCTGTAACTTCTTTTTACAAAACGCCAATGATTGTATTCAGTTTTTACCAATTTACACTGTATTATCTGTAAATTTGGAGCCGCCTCTAAACGCCTCTGAACATATTTTGATCATCTTTCAATAACCTACTCATTAAAAAGGATCATATTTTCATTTTTTATTACTTAATCATCCCTTTTATATTGTAAAGCTATGAAATAATGTCTCTAAATAATTATCGAATCAACTCGAACCATTAAAAATTTATTAAAAGTGATATTTTACTAAAATAATGATCCATTGAATATCTGCTCTACGTAAAAGTTTTTGGTTTATACCCAGTTATCAACATCCGTCAAGAAATCATGTAGGTTTCAATGAACAATATTGAATTATGTACGTTCAAATTGAAAAATAATGTTTTTACATAGTGACGGATGTGACAGATACGCCATACAATTTAGTTGTTTTTCCGAGTAAAGGCGTTTTACATAGTGACGGATGTTTAGATACGCCACTATGTAAAACGTCGGGTAATGAAATATATCAACATCCGTCATTTGCATAATTAATTAACTAATTAATTATGCAAACTTGAGCTTCAAATCTTGGTAATATTATACTACTCACTATTTAAAATACATTGGCCAATTTTCATAAAAATGACAAAAATCAACATACATCACTATGTAATACACCCGACGAATTGTAGGTAGATAGCACTCATTGATCAAGTCATCTTAGGTAGATAGCACTCATTGATGAAGTCATCTTAAGTAGAGAGCACTCATTGATGAAGTCATCTTAGGTAGATAGCACTCATTGATGAAGTCATCTTAGGTAGATAACATTTTTTGGGGATCGGGCATAACCTAGGTACTAGGTAGATAGCACTCATTGATGAAGTCATCTTAAGTAGGGAGCACTCATTGATGAAGTAATCTTAGGCAGATACCACTCATTGATGAAGTCATCTTAGGTAAATAGCACTCATTGATGAAGTCATCTTAGGTAGATAGCACTCATTGATGAAGTCATCTTAGGCAGATAGCACTCATTGATGAAGTCATCTTAGGTACTAGGTAGATAGCACTCATTGATGTCATCTTAAGTAGGGAGCACTCATTGATGAAGTAATCTTAGGCAGACACCACTCATTGATGAAGTCATCTTAGGTAGATAACATTTTTGGGGATCGGGCATAACCTAGGTACTAGGTAGATAGCACTCATTGATGAAGTCATCTTAAGTAGGGAGCACTCATTGATGAAGTCATCTTAGGTAGAAAGCACTCATTGATGAAGTCATCTTAGGTAGAAAGCACTCATTGATGAAGTCATCTTAGGTATTAGGTAGATAGCACTCAAGTCATCTTAGGTAAATAGCACTCATTGATGAAGTCATCTTAGGTAGATAGCACTCATTGATGAAGTCATCTTAGGCAGATATCACTCATTGATGAAGTCATCTTAGGTAAATAGCACTCATTGATGAAGTCATCTTAGGTAGATAGCACTCATTGATGAAGTCATCTTAGGTAAATAGCACTTATTGATGAAGTCATCTTAGGTAGATAGCACTTGTTGATGAAGTAATTGTAGGTAGATAGCACTCATTGATCAAGTCATCTTAGGTAGATAGCACTCATTGATGAAGTCATCTTAAGTAGAGAGCACTCATTGATGAAGTCATCTTAGGTACTAGGTAGATAGCACTCATTGATGAAGTCATCTTAAGTAGGGAGCACTCATTGATGAGGTAATCTTAGGCAGATACCACTCATTGATGAAGTCATCTTAGGTAAATAGCACTCATTGATGAAGTCATCTTAGGTAGATAGCACTCATTGATGTCATCTTAGGCAGATAACATTTTTGGGGATCGGGCATAACCTAGGTACTAGGTAGATAGCACTCATTGATGAAGTCATCTGAAGTAGGGAGCACTCATTGATGAAGTAATCTTAGGCTGATAACACTCATTGATGAAGTCATCTTAGGTAAATAGCGCTCATTGATGAAGTCGTCTTAGGTAGATAGCACTCATTGATGAAGTCATCTTAGGTACTAGGTAGATAGCACTCATTGATGTCATCTTAAGTAGAGAGCACTCATTGATGAAGTAATCTTAGGCAGATACCACTCATTGATGAAGTCATCTTAGGTAAATAGCACTCATTGATGAAGTCATCTTAAGTAGGGAGCACTCATTGATGAAGTCATCTTAGGTAGAAAGCACTCATTGATGAAGTCATATTAGGTATTAGGTAGATAGCACTCAAGTCATCTTAGGTAAATAGCACTCATTGATGAAGTCATCTTAGGTAGATAGCACTCATTGATAAAGTCATCTTAAGCAGATATCACTCATTGATGAAGTCATCTTAGGTAGATAGCACTCATTGATGAAGTCATCTTAAGTAGGGAGCACTCATTGATGAAGTCATCTTAGGTAGAAAGCACTCATTGATGAAGTCATCTTAGGTAGAAAGCACTCATTGATGAAGTCATCTTAGGTATTAGGTAGATAGCACTCAAGTCATCTTAGGTAAATAGCACTCATTGATGAAGTCATCTTAGGTAGATAGCACTCATTGATGAAGTCATCTTAGGCAGATATCACTCATTGATGAAGTCATCTTAGGTAAATAGCACTCATTGATGAAGTCATCTTAGGTAGATAGCACTCATTGATGAAGTCATCTTAGGTAAATAGCACTTATTGATGAAGTCATCTTAGGTAGATAGCACTTGTTGATGAAGTAATTGTAGGTAGATAGCACTCATTGATCAAGTCATCTTAGGTAGATAGCACTCATTGATGAAGTCATCTTAAGTAGAGAGCACTCATTGATGAAGTCATCTTAGGTACTAGGTAGATAGCACTCATTGATGAAGTCATCTTAAGTAGGGAGCACTCATTGATGAGGTAATCTTAGGCAGATACCACTCATTGATGAAGTCATCTTAGGTAAATAGCACTCATTGATGAAGTCATCTTAGGTAGATAGCACTCATTGATGTCATCTTAGGCAGATAACATTTTTGGGGATCGGGTATAACCTAGGTACTAGGTAGATAGCACTCATTGATGAAGTCATCTGAAGTAGGGAGCACTCATTGATGAAGTCATCTTAGGCTGATAACACTCATTGATGAAGTCATCTTAGGTAAATAGCGCTCATTGATGAAGTCATCTTAGGTAGATAGCACTCATTGATGAAGTCATCTTAGGTACTAGGTAGATAGCACTCATTGATGTCATCTTAAGTAGAGAGCACTCATTGATGAAGTAATCTTAGGCAGATACCACTCATTGATGAAGTCATCTTAGGCATATATCACTCATTGATGAAGTCATCTTAGGTAAATAGCACTCATTGATGAAGTCATCTTAGGTAGATAGCACTCATTGATGAAGTCATCTTAGGTAAATAGCACTTATTGATGAAGTCATCTTAGGTAGATAGCACTTGTTGATGAAGTAATTGTAGGTAGATAGCACTCATTGATCAAGTCATCTTAGGTAGATAGCACTCATTGATGAAGTCATCTTAAGTAGAGAGCACTCATTGATGAAGTCATCTTAGGTACTAGGTAGATAGCACTCATTGATGAAGTCATCTTAAGTAGGGAGCACTCATTGATGAGGTAATCTTAGGCAGATACGACTCATTGATGAAGTCATCTTAGGTAAATAGCACTCATTGATGAAGTCATCTTAGGTAGATAGCACTCATTGATGTCATCTTAGGCAGATAACATTTTTGGGGATCGGGCATAACCTAGGTACTAGGTAGATAGCACTCATTGATGAAGTCATCTGAAGTAGGGAGCACTCATTGATGAAGTCATCTTAGGCTGATAACACTCATTGATGAAGTCATCTTAGGTAAATAGCGCTCATTGATGAAGTCATCTTAGGTAGATAGCACTCATTGATGAAGTCATCTTAGGTACTAGGTAGATAGCACTCATTGATGTCATCTTAAGTAGAGAGCACTCATTGATGAAGTAATCTTAGGCAGATACCACTCATTGATGAAGTCATCTTAGGTAAATAGCACTCATTGATGAAGTCATCTTAAGTAGGGAGCACTCATTGATGAAGTCATCTTAGGTAGAAAGCACTCATTGATGAAGTCATCTTAGGTATTAGGTAGATAGCACTCAAGTCATCTTAGGTAAATAGCACTCATTGATGAAGTCATCTTAGGTAGATAGCACTCATTGATAAAGTCATCTTAAGCAGATATCACTCATTGATGAAGTCATCTTAGGTAAATAGCACTCATTGATGAAGTCGTCTTAGGTAGATAGCACTCATTGATGAAGTCATCTTAGGTAAATAGCACTTATTGATGAAGTCATCTTAGGTAGATAGCACTTGTTGGTGAAGTAATTGTAGGTAGATAGCACTCATTGATCAAGTCATCTTAGGTAGATAGCACTCATTGATGAAGTCATCTTAGGTATTAGGTAGATAGCACTCAAGTCATCTTAGGTAAATAGCACTCATTGATGAAGTCATCTTAGGTAGATAGCACTCATTGATGAAGTCATCTTAGGCAGATATCACTCATTGATGAAGTCATCTTAGGTAAATAGCACTCATTGATGAAGTCATCTTAGGTAGATAGCACTCATTGATGAAGTCATCTTAGGTAGATAGCACTTGTTGATGTAATTGTAGGTAAATAGCACTCATTGATGAAGTCATCTTAGGTAGATAGCACTCATTGATGAAGTCATCTTAGGTAAATAGCACTTATTGATGAAGTCATCTTAGGTAGATAGCACTTGTTGATGAAGTAATTGTAGGTAGATAGCACTCATTGATCAAGTCATCTTAGGTAGATAGCACTCATTGATGAAGTCATCTTAAGTAGAGAGCACTCATTGATGAAGTCATCTTAGGTACTAGGTAGATAGCACTCATTGATGAAGTCATCTTAAGTAGGGAGCACTCATTGATGAGGTAATCTTAGGCAGATACCACTCATTGATGAAGTCATCTTAGGTAAATAGCACTCATTGATGAAGTCATCTTAGGTAGATAGCACTCATTGATGTCATCTTAGGCAGATAACATTTTTGGGGATCGGGTATAACCTAGGTACTAGGTAGATAGCACTCATTGATGAAGTCATCTGAAGTAGGGAGCACTCATTGATGAAGTCATCTTAGGCTGATAACACTCATTGATGAAGTCATCTTAGGTAAATAGCGCTCATTGATGAAGTCATCTTAGGTAGATAGCACTCATTGATGAAGTCATCTTAGGTACTAGGTAGATAGCACTCATTGATGTCATCTTAAGTAGAGAGCACTCATTGATGAAGTAATCTTAGGCAGATACCACTCATTGATGAAGTCATCTTAGGCAGATATCACTCATTGATGAAGTCATCTTAGGTAAATAGCACTCATTGATGAAGTCATCTTAGGTAGATAGCACTCATTGATGAAGTCATCTTAGGTAAATAGCACTTATTGATGAAGTCATCTTAGGTAGATAGCACTTGTTGATGAAGTAATTGTAGGTAGATAGCACTCATTGATCAAGTCATCTTAGGTAGATAGCACTCATTGATGAAGTCATCTTAAGTAGAGAGCACTCATTGATGAAGTCATCTTAGGTACTAGGTAGATAGCACTCATTGATGAAGTCATCTTAAGTAGGGAGCACTCATTGATGAGGTAATCTTAGGCAGATACGACTCATTGATGAAGTCATCTTAGGTAAATAGCACTCATTGATGAAGTCATCTTAGGTAGATAGCACTCATTGATGAAGTAATCTTAGGCAGATACCACTCATTGATGAAGTCATCTTAGGTAAATAGCACTCATTGATGAAGTCATCTTAAGTAGGGAGCACTCATTGATGAAGTCATCTTAGGTAGAAAGCACTCATTGATGAAGTCATCTTAGGTATTAGGTAGATAGCACTCAAGTCATCTTAGGTAAATAGCACTCATTGATGAAGTCATCTTAGGTAGATAGCACTCATTGATAAAGTCATCTTAAGCAGATATCACTCATTGATGAAGTCATCTTAGGTAAATAGCACTCATTGATGAAGTCGTCTTAGGTAGATAGCACTCATTGATGAAGTCATCTTAGGTAAATAGCACTTATTGATGAAGTCATCTTAGGTAGATAGCACTTGTTGGTGAAGTAATTGTAGGTAGATAGCACTCATTGATCAAGTCATCTTAGGTAGATAGCACTCATTGATGAAGTCATCTTAGGTATTAGGTAGATAGCACTCAAGTCATCTTAGGTAAATAGCACTCATTGATGAAGTCATCTTAGGTAGATAGCACTCATTGATGAAGTCATCTTAGGCAGATATCACTCATTGATGAAGTCATCTTAGGTAAATAGCACTCATTGATGAAGTCATCTTAGGTAGATAGCACTCATTGATGAAGTCATCTTAGGTAGATAGCACTTGTTGATGTAATTGTAGGTAAATAGCACTCATTGATGAAGTCATCTTAGGTAGATAGCACTCATTGATGAAGTCATCTTAGGTAAATAGCACTTATTGATGAAGTCATCTTAGGTAGATAGCACTTGTTGATGAAGTAATTGTAGGTAGATAGCACTCATTGATCAAGTCATCTTAGGTAGATAGCACTCATTGATGAAGTCATCTTAAGTAGAGAGCACTCATTGATGAAGTCATCTTAGGTACTAGGTAGATAGCACTCATTGATGAAGTCATCTTAAGTAGGGAGCACTCATTGATGAGGTAATCTTAGGCAGATACCACTCATTGATGAAGTCATCTTAGGTAAATAGCACTCATTGATGAAGTCATCTTAGGTAGATAGCACTCATTGATGTCATCTTAGGCAGATAACATTTTTGGGGATCGGGTATAACCTAGGTACTAGGTAGATAGCACTCATTGATGAAGTCATCTGAAGTAGGGAGCACTCATTGATGAAGTCATCTTAGGCTGATAACACTCATTGATGAAGTCATCTTAGGTAAATAGCGCTCATTGATGAAGTCATCTTAGGTAGATAGCACTCATTGATGAAGTCATCTTAGGTACTAGGTAGATAGCACTCATTGATGTCATCTTAAGTAGAGAGCACTCATTGATGAAGTAATCTTAGGCAGATACCACTCATTGATGAAGTCATCTTAGGCAGATATCACTCATTGATGAAGTCATCTTAGGTAAATAGCACTCATTGATGAAGTCATCTTAGGTAGATAGCACTCATTGATGAAGTCATCTTAGGTAAATAGCACTTATTGATGAAGTCATCTTAGGTAGATAGCACTTGTTGATGAAGTAATTGTAGGTAGATAGCACTCATTGATCAAGTCATCTTAGGTAGATAGCACTCATTGATGAAGTCATCTTAAGTAGAGAGCACTCATTGATGAAGTCATCTTAGGTACTAGGTAGATAGCACTCATTGATGAAGTCATCTTAAGTAGGGAGCACTCATTGATGAGGTAATCTTAGGCAGATACGACTCATTGATGAAGTCATCTTAGGTAAATAGCACTCATTGATGAAGTCATCTTAGGTAGATAGCACTCATTGATGTCATCTTAGGCAGATAACATTTTTGGGGATCGGGCATAACCTAGGTACTAGGTAGATAGCACTCATTGATGAAGTCATCTGAAGTAGGGAGCACTCATTGATGAAGTCATCTTAGGCTGATAACACTCATTGATGAAGTCATCTTAGGTAAATAGCGCTCATTGATGAAGTCATCTTAGGTAGATAGCACTCATTGATGAAGTCATCTTAGGTACTAGGTAGATAGCACTCATTGATGTCATCTTAAGTAGAGAGCACTCATTGATGAAGTAATCTTAGGCAGATACCACTCATTGATGAAGTCATCTTAGGTAAATAGCACTCATTGATGAAGTCATCTTAAGTAGGGAGCACTCATTGATGAAGTCATCTTAGGTAGAAAGCACTCATTGATGAAGTCATCTTAGGTATTAGGTAGATAGCACTCAAGTCATCTTAGGTAAATAGCACTCATTGATGAAGTCATCTTAGGTAGATAGCACTCATTGATAAAGTCATCTTAAGCAGATATCACTCATTGATGAAGTCATCTTAGGTAAATAGCACTCATTGATGAAGTCGTCTTAGGTATATAGCACTCATTGATGAAGTCATCTTAGGTAAATAGCACTTATTGATGAAGTCATCTTAGGTAGATAGCACTTGTTGGTGAAGTAATTGTAGGTAGATAGCACTCATTGATCAAGTCATCTTAGGTAGATAGCACTCATTGATGAAGTCATCTTAGGCAGATATCACTCATTGATGAAGTCATCTTAGGTATTAGGTAGATAGCACTCAAGTCATCTTAGGTAAATAGCACTCATTGATGAAGTCATCTTAGGTAGATAGCACTCATTGATGAAGTCATCTTAGGCAGATATCACTCATTGATGAAGTCATCTTAGGTAAATAGCACTCATTGATGAAGTCATCTTAGGTAGATAGCACTCATTGATGAAGTCATCTTAGGTAGATAGCACTTGTTGATGTAATTGTAGGTAGATAGCACTCATTGATCAAGTCATCTTAGGTAGATAGCACTCATTGATGAAGTCATCTTAGGTAAATAGCACTCATTGATGAAGTCATCTTAGGTAGATAGCACTCATTGATGAAGTCATCTTAGGCAGATATCACTCATTGATGAAGTCATCTTAGGTAAATAGCACTCATTGATGAAGTCATCTTAGGTAGATAGCACTCATTGATGAAGTCATCTTAGGTAAATAGCACTTATTGATGAAGTCTTCTTAGGTAGATAGCACTTGTTGATGAAGTAATTGTAGGTAGATAGCACTCATTGATCAAGTCATCTTAGGTAGACAGCACTCATTGATGAAGTCATCTTAAGTAGAGAGCACTCATTGATGAAGTCATCTTAGGTAGATAGCACTCATTAATGAAGTCATCTTAGGTAGATAACATTGTTGGGGATCGGGCATAACCTAGGTACTAGGTAGATAGCACTCATTGATGAAGTCATCTTAAGTAGGGAGCACTCATTGATGAAGTAATCTTAGGCAGATACCACTCATTGACGAAGTCATCTTAGGTAAATAGCACTCATTGATGAAGTCATCTTAGGTAGATAGCACTCATTGATGAAGTCATCTTAGGCAGATAGCACTCATTGATGAAGTCATCTTAGGTACTATGTAGATAGCACTCATTGATGTCATCTTAAGTAGGGAGCACTCATTGATGAAGTAATCTTAGGCAGATACCACTCATTGATGAAGTCATCTTAGGTAAATAGCACTCATTGATGAAGTCATCTTAAGTAGGGAGCACTCATTGATGAGGTAATCTTAGGCAGATACCACTCATTGATGAAGTCATCTTAGGTAAATAGCACTCATTGATGAAGTCATCTTCGGTAGATAGCACTCATTGATGAAGTCATCTTAGGCAGATAGCACTCATTGATGAAGTCATCTTAGGTAAATAGCACTCATTGATGAAGTCATCTTAGGTAGATAGCACTCATTGATGAAGTCATCTTAGGTAAATGGCACTTATTGATGAAGTCATCTTAGGTAGATAGCACTTGTTGATGAAGTAATTGTAGGTAGATAGCACTCATTGATCAAGTCATCTTAAGTAGAGAGCACTCATTGATGAAGTCATCTTAGGTAGATAGCACTCATTGATGAAGTCATCTTAGGTAGATAACATTTTTGGGGATCGGGCATAACCTAGGTACTAGGTAGATAGCACTCATTGATGAAGTCATCTTAAGTAGGGAGCACTCATTGATGAAGTAATCTTAGGCAGATACCACTCATTGATGAAGTCATCTTAGGTAAATAGCACTCATTGATGAAGTCATCTTAGGTAGATAGCACTCATTGATGAAGTCATCTTAGGCAGATAGCACTCATTGATGAAGTCATCTTAGGTAGAAAGCACTCGTTGATGAAGTCATCTTAGGTACTAGGTAGATAGCACTCATTGATGAAGTCATCTTAGGTATTAGGTAGATAGCACTCAAGTCATCTTAGGTAAATAGCACTCATTGATGAAGTCATCTTAGGTAGATAGCACTCATTGATGAAGTCATCTTAGGCAGATATCACTCATTGATGAAGTCATCTTAGGTAAATAGCACTCATTGATGAAGTCATCTTAGGTAGATAGCACTCATTGATGAAGTCATCTTAGGTGAATAGCACTTATTGATGAAGTCATCTTAGGTAGATAGCACTTGTTGATGAAGTAATTGTAGGTAGATAGCACTCATTGATCAAGTCATCTTAGGTAGATAGCACTCATTGATGAAGTCATCTTAAGTAGAGAGCACTCATTGATGAAGTCATCTTAGGTACTAGGTAGATAGCACTCATTGATGAAGTCATCTTAAGTAGGGAGCACTCATTGATGAGGTAATCTTAGGCAGATACCACTCATTGATGAAGTCATCTTAGGTAAATAGCACTCATTGATGAAGTCATCTTAGGTAGATAGCACTCATTGATGTCATCTTAGGCAGATAACATTTTTGGGGATCGGGCATAACCTAGGTACTAGGTAGATAGCACTCATTGATGAAGTCATCTGAAGTAGGGAGCACTCATTGATGAAGTCATCTTAGGCTGATAACACTCATTGATGAAGTCATCTTAGGTAAATAGCACTCATTGATGATGAAGTCATCTTAGGTACTAGGTAGATAGCACTCATTGATGTCATCTTAAGTAGAGAGCACTCATTGATGAAGTAATCTTAGGCAGATACCACTCATTGATGAAGTCATCTTAGGTAAATAGCACTCATTGATGAAGTCATCTTAAGTAGGGAGCACTCATTGATGAAGTCATCTTAGGTAGAAAGCACTCATTGATGAAGTCATCTTAGGTATTAGGTAGATAGCACTCAAGTCATCTTAGGTAAATGGCACTCATTGATGAAGTCATCTTAGGTAGATAGCACTCATTGATAAAGTCATCTTAAGCAGATATCACTCATTGATGAAGTCATCTTAGGTAAATAGCACTCATTGATGAAGTCATCTTAGGTAGATAGCACTCATTGATGAAGTCATCTTAGGTAAATAGCACTTATTGATGAAGTCATCTTAGGTAGATAGCACTTGTTGATGAAGTAATTGTAGGTAGATAGCACTCATTGATCAAGTCATCTTAGGTAGATAGCACTCATTGATGAAGTCATCTTAGGTATTAGGTAGATAGAAGTCATCTTAGGTAAATAGCACTCATTGATGAAGTCATCTTAGGTAGATAGCACTCATTGATGAAGTCATCTTAGGCAGATATCACTCATTGATGAAGTCATCTTAGGTAAATAGCACTCATTGATGAAGTCATCTTAGGTAGATAGCACTCATTGATGAAGTCATCTTAGGTAAATAGCACTTATTGATGAAGTCATCTTAGGTAGATAGCACTTGTTGATGTAATTGTAGGTAGATAGCACTCATTGATCAAGTCATCTTAGGTAGATAGCACTCATTGATGAAGTCATCTTAGGTAAATAGCACTCATTGATGAAGTCATCTTAGGTAGATAGCACTCATTGATGAAGTCATCTTAGGCAGATATCACTCATTGATGAAGTCATCTTAGGTAAATAGCACTCATTGATGAAGTCATCTTAGGTAGATAGCACTCATTGATGAAGTCATCTTAGGTAAATAGCACTTATTGATGAAGTCTTCTTAGGTAGATAGCACTTGTTGATGAAGTAATTGTAGGTAGATAGCACTCATTGATCAAGTCATCTTAGGTAGACAGCACTCATTGATGAAGTCATCTTAAGTAGAGAGCACTCATTGATGAAGTCATCTTAGGTAGATAGCACTCATTAATGAAGTCATCTTAGGTAGATAACATTTTTGGGGATCGGGCATAACCTAGGTACTAGGTAGATAGCACTCATTGATGAAGTCATCTTAAGTAGGGAGCACTCATTGATGAAGTAATCTTAGGCAGATACCACTCATTGATGAAGTCATCTTAGGTAAATAGCACTCATTGATGAAGTCATCTTAGGTAGATAGCACTCATTGATGAAGTCATCTTAGGCAGATAGCACTCATTGATGAAGTCATCTCAGGTAGAAAGCACTCGTTGATGAAGTCATCTTAGGTACTAGGTAGATAGCACTCATTGATGAAGTCATCTTAAGTAGGGAGCACTCATTGATGAAGTATTCTTAGGCAGATACCACTCATTGATGAAGTCATCTTAGGTAAATAGCACTCATTGATGAAGTCATCTGAGGTAAATAGCACTTATTGATGAAGTCATCTTAGGTAGATAGCACTCATTGATGAAGTCATCTTAGGTAAATAGCACTTATTGATGAAGTCATCTCAGGCAGATAGCACTCATTGATGAAGTCATCTTAGGTAGATAGCACTCATTGATGAAGTATTCTTAGGCAGATACCACTCATTGATGAAGTCATCTTAGGTAAATATCACTCATTGATGAAGTCATCTTAGGTAGATAGCACTCATTGATATAATAATAATAATAATAATAATAATTTATTCTTATATAGCGCATTACAAACAAATCTCAATGCGCTTTACAAAGCATACATAAAAGCATAAACACATGGCAACAATATTTAAATATACAGCATTAAGATACGAACTAACATTTTAAAATTAACAAAGAAAATAAGTTGATGTATATTGCACAGTTACGCCAGAGGCGAGCAAAGGGGGACAGTAGCATGAAATATACAACAATAAACATACAAAATTCAAAGCCAAAAGAACACAAGATGCATATTTCACACAAGGAGGAAATCAAAAGAAGGCACACGCAGAATCAGCAAAAAATGGAAATGTGAAAATATACATAATTAAAATACAAACCAGCTTTATAAAAATGACTGAGGTAAAAAGTTGATGTATATTGCACAGTTATATTATAAAGATGTGTGAAAGTCCACATCAGTGGCGAGCAAAATAAGGACAGATTAACATGTGAAATATACAGCAATGAAAATACAAAACAATTATTTAGGTCCATGCCAAGATAGTGTGTCGCGTGTGATCGTGAATGGATCACAAAAGTGAGCAAAAAACATAAACGACACACAGCACGGGATTGCACAAAATTATTCTAAGCGGATATTACCTACTATTTTTTTTCTATTGATGAAGTCATCTTAGGCAGATAGCACTCATTGATGAAGTCATCTTAGGTAAATAGCACTCATTGATGAAGTCATCTTAGGTAGATAGCACTCATTGATGAAGTCATCTTAGGTAGATAGCACTCATTGATGAAGTCATCTTAGGTAAATAGCACTTATTGAAGAAGTCATCTTAGGTAGATAGTACTTGTTGATGAAGTAATCTTAGGTAGATAGCACTCATTGATGAAGTCATCTTAAGTAGAGAGCACTCATTGATGAAGTCATCTTAGGTAGATAGCACTCATTGATGAAGTCATCTTAAGTAGGGAGCACTCATTGATGAAGTAATCTTAGGCAGATACCACGCATTGATGAAGTCATCTTAGGTAAATAGCACTCATTGATGAAGTTATCTTAGGTAGATAGCACTCATTGATGAAGTCATCTTAGGCAGATAGCACTCATTGATGAAGTCATCTTAGGTAAATAGCACTCATTGATGAAGTCATCTTAGGTAGATAGCACTCATTGATGAAGTCATCTTAGGTAGATAGCACTCATTGATGAAGTCATCTTAGGTAGAAAGCACTCGTTGATGAAGTCATCTTAGGTACTAGGTAGATAGCACTCATTGATGAAGTCATCTTAAGTAGGGAGCACTCATTGATGAAGTATTCTTAGGCAGATACCACTCATTGATGAAGTCATCTTAGGTAAATAGCACTCATTGATGAAGTCATCTGAGGTAAATAGCACTTATTACTGAAGTCATCTTAGGTAGATAGCACTCATTGATGAAGTCATCTTAGGTAAATAGCACTTATTGATGAAGTCATCTCAGGCAGATAGCACTCATTGATGAAGTCATCTTAGGTAGATAGCACTCATTGATGAAGTATTCTTAGGCAGATACCACTCATTGATGAAGTCATCTTAGGTAAATATCACTCATTGATGAAGTCATCTTAGGTAGATAGCACTCATTGATATAATAATAATAATAATAATAATAATTTATTCTTATATAGCGCATTACAAACAAATCTCAATGCGCTTTACAAAGCATACATAAAAGCATAAACACATGGCAACAATATTTAAATATACAGCATTAAGATACGAACTAACATTTTAAAATTAACAAAGAAAATAAGTTGATGTATATTGCACAGTTACGTCAGAGGCGAGCAAAGGGGGGACAGTAGCATGTGAAATATACAACAATAAACATACAAAATTCAAAGCCAAAAGAACACAAGATGCATATTTCACACAAGGAGGAAATCAAAAGAAGGCACACGCAGAATCAGCAAAAAATGGAAATGTGAAATAGGCACCAGTGCAAGAGGCAAGAGATTGGAAAAGCATACAATGCATATTGCACAGAAATGGAGTGCTTTAAAGCACAAAAGAACAAAACAACAAACGTAGAATATGCATCGTAGACTTTGACAGAGGAAATTCACAAATTTATCCTATAAAAAAACAACAAAATCAACTGAATCATTAAAATTAATTACTTGCATGCAAAAACGCATATAGTAAAAAAAACTGGTTTTCATAGCGCTTTACAAAACAACATAAGAGCATACACACATGGCAGCAATATCTAATATACATAATTAAAATACAAACCAGCTTTATAAAAATGACTGAGGTAAAAAGTTGATGTATATTGCACAGTTATATTATAAAGATGTGTGAAAGTCCACATCAGTGGCGAGCAAAATAAGGACAGATTAACATGTGAAATATACAGCAATGAAAATACAAAAACAATTATTTAGGTCCATGCCGCACAGTGTGTCGCGTGTGATCGTGAATGGATCACAAAAGTGAGCAAAAACATAAACGACACACAGCACGGATTGCACAAAATTATTCTAAGCGGATATTACCTACTATTTTTTTTTCTATTGATGAAGTCATCTTAGGCAGATAGCACTCATTGATGAAGTCATCTTAGGTAAATAGCACTTATTGATGAAGTCATCTTAGGTAGATAGCACTTGTTGATGTAATTGTAGGTAGATAGCACTCATTGATCAAGTCATCTTAGGTAGATAGCACTCATTGATGAAGTCATCTTAGGTAAATAGCACTCATTGATGAAGTCATCTTAGGTAGATAGCACTCATTGATGAAGTCATCTTAGGCAGATATCACTCATTGATGAAGTCATCTTAGGTAAATAGCACTCATTGATGAAGTCATCTTAGGTAGATAGCACTCATTGATGAAGTCATCTTAGGTAAATAGCACTTATTGATGAAGTCTTCTTAGGTAGATAGCACTTGTTGATGAAGTAATTGTAGGTAGATAGCACTCATTGATCAAGTCATCTTAGGTAGACAGCACTCATTGATGAAGTCATCTTAAGTAGAGAGCACTCATTGATGAAGTCATCTTAGGTAGATAGCACTCATTAATGAAGTCATCTTAGGTAGATAACATTTTTGGGGATCGGGCATAACCTAGGTACTAGGTAGATAGCACTCATTGATGAAGTCATCTTAAGTAGGGAGCACTCATTGATGAAGTAATCTTAGGCAGATACCACTCATTGATGAAGTCATCTTAGGTAAATAGCACTTATTGAAGAAGTCATCTTAGGTAGATAGTATATGAAGTACTTGTTGATGAAGTAATCTTAGGTAGATAGCACTCATTGATGAAGTCATCTTAAGTAGAGAGCACTCATTGATGAAGTCATCTTAGGTAGATAGCACTCATTGATGAAGTCATCTTAAGTAGGGAGCACTCATTGATGAAGTAATCTTAGGCAGATACCACGCATTGATGAAGTCATCTTAGGTAAATAGCACTCATTGATGAAGTTATCTTAGGTAGATAGCACTCATTGATGAAGTCATCTTAGGCAGATAGCACTCATTGATGAAGTCATCTTAGGTAAATAGCACTCATTGAAGAAGTCATCTTAGGTAGATAGTACTTGTTGATGAAGTAATCTTAGGTAGATAGCACTCATTGATGAAGTCATCTTAAGTAGAGAGCACTCATTGATGAAGTCATCTTAGGTAGATAGCACTCATTGATGAAGTCATCTTAAGTAGGGAGCACTCATTGATGAAGTAATCTTAGGCAGATACCACGCATTGATGAAGTCATCTTAGGTAAATAGCACTCATTGATGAAGTTATCTTAGGTCGATAGCACTCATTGATGAAGTCATCTTAGGCAGATAGCACTCATTGATGAAGTCATCTTAGGTAAATAGCACTCATTGATGAAGTCATCTTTGATAAATAGCACTTATTGATGAAGTCATCTTTGGTAGATAGCACTCATTGATGAAGTAATTTTAGGTAGATAGCACTCATTGATGATGAAGTCATCTTAGGTAGATAGTATTTGTTGATGAAGTCATCTTCTTAGGTAGATAGCACTCATTGACGAAGTCATCTTTGGTAGATAGCACTCATTGATGAAGTCATCTTAAGTAGAGAGCACTCATTGATGAAGTCATCTTAAGTAGAGAGCACTCATTGATGAAGTCATCTTAGGTAGATAACATTTTTGGGGATCGGTATAAAGCACTGCTGCACCTGTTGCTATATTTCATTGTAGGTATAATTAACTACGAGGGGGTATCCAAAAGTTTTTGACATCACATAGAAGCGAAGAAGCTATATCGATGAAATTTTGTCAGTGTAATTACTGGTCCTTATGTACATTATGGTCCAAAAATGGTCTCATAAGTATGTTTACTTTCTTTACAGGTGCCGCTAGATGGGCAGTAGGCGCATAACCTGTAAAATGGTGAAAATTGAGGCACGCAGGCGTGATTAAGTTCCTGCATTTAATGGATTAGGCCTACAATGCTCAGAAAATCTATGATGAAATGAAAGCTATCTACGGTGATGATTGCCCATCATATGGCATTGTTGCTTTTGAAATAGGAATTTCCAAACTGGTCACATGTCCCTCACAGATGAGCCAAAAGTGGACGTTCATCACTTACGGATGATGCAGCCACAGTGAAAAAATTCAAGAAATTTAAGGATCTTATCATGAAAAGGTTATGCGCCTACTGCCCGCCTAGCGGCACCTGTAAAGGAAGTGAACATACTTATGAGACCATTTTTGGACCATAATGTACATAAGGACCAGTAATTACACTGACAAAATTTCATCGATATAGCTCCTTCGCTTCTATGTGATGTCAAAAACTTTTGGATACCCCCTCGTATATGTACCCCATTGGTTGACAAGATTTATGCCATTTTAACACTAATGGCATCTACCAACCTCCTGGGAATTACTTGAACTACTTGATATGCGAATAAATACCGTATGTCCTCTAATAAACACCCCGGGTGTGAAATTTTTGAAAAAAAGGGGAGGCATTTATTAGAGGTCATTTTTGCAACAATAAATAATTCACAGAAAAATCAATGAAAAGTCATCAGGTAAACTTAAAAATCACTCCGAAATGGCAAACTATGAACTTAAGATCCATGACTTCTGGTTCATTTCCGGGTATATGATGTACATTGTATTTTGCCAATATCAATGCCATTCCAATTGTGTGTGGACCGTGGTAAGCTTACTTTCACAATATAGCATGAAAGTTGTTTGTTTCAGGGGGATTTAGGGAGGTGTTTATTTTATTCAATTTGTCAAAAAGACTGAAGGGGTGTTCATTAGAAGAGGGGCGTTTATTAGAGGATATACAGTACTCAGATTTTTGTTTCTTTGTATGACTACACCATAGTCACATCAAATGCTATCATTTAGGTATATTTATATTTAGATTTATAAGCAATTTGATATGAATTGGTAGCGGTGCAATAACACAAAAGGACATTTTGAGCAAATTTATATGTCAAATTTGACATGTGTCATGACAAATTGATGGGATTTTCATTCAAATTCATTAAAGTAAATAAAATGAAAGGCCACAATTATTATATAAAAGACATGGCCACAATGGGCATAGATTCTGTAGATCAAAATGGTACAATTTACATACTGTTAAAATGTGTGACATGATATTGTGAAAGGAACAGGGTGGGTCCGCTAACTATTGATGGCCGAGCGGATTTTTGCCACATTTTTGGAGCAGCGCCACCCTTCCTTTTAGGGGAATAAAAGTAGCGAAGGCAGGTTTCTAAAAAGCGCAGATTGCCACCAGTGTGAAAGGAACGCACCCACCATCAGGGTAAGTTGGTGTGGCAGAACACACCGCGGTATCCGTCAAAGGAATCCCGGATAGGCTTATAAACACAATAAACAATGAGCATTATTATTTGTCAACAAGTTTTATTAAAAGTTCTTACTCTACAGAATGCATCTTACCTTACTACATGAACAACAGTTTATGTCATAAATGGCTTACCATATCTGGCTGACAAAAATCATTTGATTTTACAATGCACAACTGTTTAATTAAACAATTAGCAACAGTGTGTTTTTATCTGCTATGTTATGACGCAAATGGCCTACCATACTTATGTTATGACGCAAATGGCCTGCCATACTTTGTTATGTTTTAACACATTACTTGACACATTACATCATAAAGTTTCACAGTTTACATTACACAAATTGCAAAGAATACTTTTTTTTATAAGGTTCATCAAAGCATCTTACACAATGACAATACAATACATTGTTTCCTTTTTTTTATAGATTCATTAAAGCACATTTTCATGTATACACCATGAACAAAGGTTACTGCACTCTCAAACTTCATGCACCTGTCCCACTATTTCAAATGCCGAACCTCACAATTGACTTTTACCTTACTCTTGAACCCAATTTGTCTACTACAACTGTACACTATTTCTTTCTACTGGTATCTCCTGAGCACCTTTTTTACCATGAACTCGCCAGCTCTCCAACTATTTTAATCTCACACAATCACGATGAGCAATACACATGACACTAACACTATACACAAATGTTAACTCACAATTTAAGCGCCTCAAACCTTCGCGTCCCTAAACTCTCACAAAAGCTCTCACAACTCGCCTAATCTGCAACTCCTAAATGCATAAACCACAAAAGTGCAATTGCCAACATTAATATTACATTTTACAATTATTTCACAAAAATGACATTATGAATGCACACTGGCAGCATTATTTTTGAAACCGTATCACGCCTACACGCTGAATACACATTTAACGAATGTTCTCATGGAAATCTATGTTGCACACAAGGCAGATTTCCACTTGAAAGACAATCTTTTTATATAAAAACAAGCTTTTTATACTTTTATACAAAACACATTAGGGCCACTACAGACTTCAAAGTGCATGAGGAGTCTGCATAGTCTTTAATGAAACACAAACTGTTTACTCCACACATTTTTGAGTTGGTACACAAACCAGTGTAATTTTAAGTACAATATTTCAACAATGGCTGCATCATCTATCACATTAAAATGATCTATTTTTGTCACACACCAATCATCAATTTCAATGCTAATTTTGTCAACAATGACTTGCCATAACGAAGTTAATACACAATTGTATTTACCAAAGTGTTTTACCAAAGTTACACAACATAGTTTGTTACTTCTACAAAAGTTATTTACAAAGCATGAATACACATTTTTATCAACACATATTTTTATAGGCCTACAAATCTTGAATCAAATGGTGCACTATATAATTTTACACAAAGCATTTAGCATAACCCGAAATATGATTACGCAATCAGCATGCACAAATCTGGTAAATTATGCAACTACTTGTTACTCAAAGTCACACATTGTTTTAACCTGGCCTACTTTACGCAAAGTGCACAAAATCTGAACCATGTTCACAATCGCAATTATGACTTCATGACTTCATAACTTCACAATGATACATACTAAATACAAAAATGGGCAGGACAATAGTTTGCTCATTTTGGTTCACTTCTGACAGAAACTGACTATTAAGATGGTGACTGTCTTCCTTTTTAAGAATTTAAAAAGGAATTAATTTAAGAAAAGATATGATAACTAATTAACTTTACATGGCGATATGCTCAAGCATTGAAAACTCATTTTCTAAACATGTTTTAGATTCCCTGCGAATACGAGTGAAGAAATGCCTGTACTATTGACTGATTATGTATGTATTGATGTGGTAGGGGTGGGTGTGGGGGTGGGTGTATGTGTGTGTGGGGAGGGGGTGAGTAACCATATGGATTTACTTTGTTGTTATTTTGCTTTGGATAATTTAGGTTTTTTTTAATATTTGAGAATTTAAAGCCATATTATAACATTTCTGTAAAAATAGATTAGTATTTATTTTCCATAAAATGTTAGCTTTTACTGTCAGATATGTCCCTTTTAATTTTGAGCCGAACAAGTAAGGTAAAGCATAGAAAATTGGAATTTACTACTTGTGCCCATGCATGTTACTCCCGCGGTTGTAATAATAAAACACCGGTTCCATCGTTTTATTCAAAATCTCGGATTTTGACAAAACTACAGCACCTAAAGTCTTGATTTTTGCAGAGTATCTTTATTGACTAAAGTTGGGACTAAAGTACATTACAATCATGTAAAAACCAGAATTTAAAAAAAAAATTCAGGGCGTTCTTCTCAGCAAATGTTATAATATAGCTTTAAGTTCAGTTTACTCTGATAATTGTATTATTAATATTGCATTTTATTCTTTAATATCCGTATACTGTACAGTTTTATAATTGTTTTTTTTTAAGCTTTGGACCACTCTCAGTGAATGGTTCCAAATACTAGGGTTTTTTAAGGTCAAACTCGCAAACTCGCATTTTACCATTCTCATTAAATTGTTTAAGGCATTGAAGTACAAACAAACTTAATCAGATACTGTGAAAATGGACAGTTTTTGATATGCATTTGAGCATCCCATAGGATGGGTCATACAGCACTCTATGCGCTGCAGGTTTCTCTTCATTGAACTATTTCTATAGTTTAGGCTGATGGCTGTTTCATAAATCCTGGACCACCTGGCATAATAGTGTGGTCTCAAAGAATTAGTCACACAACATTTTTTTCAGACCTTCATTTTATTTATAGGGAAATGAAATTGGAATTAAATAAACTTGGATGGTCCATGCAACCATGCAACTGGATACTGAGAGCTCTTGCATTGTGGATGATTGCTCTGTCCATATATGGATATGTAGCTGGGCTTCACTTTACCAAGTTTGGACTTGTGATTTCCTAATATATGTTTCACTCATTGTTAAAGAAAATAAATTTAACATAGCCACAAAAGAGCAATATTGCAGCTCTAATGTGATTGATGTAATTTAGAACTTGTCCAGTGCTGATGATATATCATTGACATAAATGGAATTTAAGGCAAAACCTAGCAGTAAAATTCCCACCAGAAAATATGGGCACGGAACCTTAATTCTTGTTGGGATTTCAGAGAAGTGAGCTCTCTATTTTACCATGAAATTTACTCCAAGGCAACGGAGCCTAAGTTCGCCATTAGGCGAATCTTTATGGTAGACCCTCCCAAGCACCATCCAATTGCACTCGATCCAGTCACCACCCACCCATGTATTTGCTGAAAAGCGCCCATGTGTAGAAACCCTTATAATTGGCTGCACAATCGAGATCCCATGTTTGAAGTTCAACACTTCCCAGTTTCATTTTTCAACAAAATATTTTTGGGATCTTGTCGGCAAACTTAGTTAACAGAGGTCAAGGTCAAAATTTCTTATTTCTGTACATATTTACATGCCTGTATTTCTGTTTGTCAACATAACCATGATAACTTGACGTTCTGAATAGCATAGGTTCTTTACTTATTCATTATTTCTAAAAATGAATACAAATTAGAAATAGAATTCTATGAAGAAATGTTTAGTCACCACGGGAAATGTTAACATGCTCACTTTTATTATGTATCTTGACACTTTACTGGAACAGAATGTTGGAAAAAAAAAGCTATAATGGCTATTACAGAAATAATGTAGTGAAGACAATAAAGTTATGAAGTTTCCTTTGATTTTGTTTTAATTCAGAGTGGAAAGGAAAGGGACGTGAACCAACACAGAACAGACATACCACACGTGTCTTCAGGTCCTTGTCCATGTGAAATGGGGTAAGTTATAAGATTTGGTTTATTTGTAGGATACCCTTAAGCCATTGTCTTTTTAGAAATAATTATTGACAAAATACGAAGAAAACTCAAATGTTACGTCCGTTTTTGAGATCATGTTTCCTGTTGAATTTGCACAGATGCGCATTATTAATGTCCATATTATTATTATTATTATTATTATTATTATTATTATTATTATTATTATTATTATTATTATTGATTTTCAAAATATTTGGTTCTGTTCAGTGAGGCCAAACATGCACGGGGGGCTTAGTAAATATTCTAAAACTGCCAAAAATTATGCGTCTCTGAGTATCTCTTTGATAATAAAAAAATTAATAATAATAAAGTAAAAAGAGCTGTTGGGAAATTGCTGACCCAACAATAGCCTGCATATAGTACAGCTCAACTGATCATACTTTTCCTAAATTCGACCTTGCATGATTTTTGAGTTGACACAGTCATGAAAATAACTATAGATACTTGACAGACCATTAGTAGCCCAGTTCTGAACCTTTTCATTGATCATTCATAACAATAGGTATCTGATGGATCAGTGAAGATAAGAAGGGATTATAATATATCCGTAACCTTGATATTATAGTACATCTCGAGGAAAAAGTGCAATGGACATGTTTTCATTTTATGTTTCAAATATCAAGCGCATGAAAATTGAGTATTTAACCCAAAATGGAAAATGGAACAATTTATTGGAAATCTGTTTTAACAGATTTTTTTGAAATCTTTTTCTGCACTGTATTATACCTAAATTAAGAAATTTGATAAATATTCAAAGAAAATATAGGTCATCAAAAAAATGTTGATTTTTACACATTTTGGGGCAAAAAAAAAGGAAAAATAAGCAAAAATATCAAAATCTGTTTTAACAGCTTCATTCATCAAGTCATAACAAACGGCCTACATGCTTAATTTCTAATAAAATATTGAAATTGTGAAAAATATAGGTACAGGGTGTCCCAAAAGTCTCGATACCATTTTAAACATTCATAACTCTAGTATTCAGCACGCGATAATAAAAGTGAATGTATCCTTGAAAAGAAAAAAAATTGGCAATTTTTTTGACACCAAATTTGACATATAACATCACTAACATAATAAATAATCTACGGTGACATAGTTGGGTATATTACACAAAAAACATACAATAAGTTTACAGCACATCTCCGGGTCCCAACTATCCACTATCTCCTCTCAACTTCAAGAACAATGTCTCCCCATTCAATTCAATTGCAGTTCTCTGATTATAAAAAATAGACTATCAAGATGTTATACAACACCAGGAATTGTGTACTAATGCTTTGATTTTATTCAGAAATCAAGCCAGTAAAAGCTATCTTCTAAAGTTGTGCAATATTCCATTATTCAATAGTGCTCTCTCACAACCTGCACAAAATTCCTGCACCAGGAATGTAAGGACATAACTCTTAAAAATTCGCAGTGGATATTTAAAATGAAAGACGGGGAGGTCAGCATTAAAGTATCGTTCTTCATAATAATTGTAATTGCAAACCCAAGGAAACAACCAGTGGTTTTCCATTACAAATGTTCCAAACTCAAGGCATTTTCTAAACATTAATTGTCACATTTGATCTTCAGTCGGTGCTACATAATCAGTTTGATCAGGGCCAGGGTTGAAACTTCTATTTGAATATATAACCATTGTTAGATTGAAAATTCTATGAAGAAATGATTTCAATATATCATCATCAACCATATCTGAGACTATTAGTCTCAGACCATATCATAACCGAATAAGATAAACTTTTTCTTCAAAATTGTATTAGAATTGAAGGCGAAGAGCGAAGTCTAAAAATCGTTTTTATAATTCTCAACGAGAAACACATATTTTTGGTTACCAGTATTGACATGTTGCATATGAGTTGCATTGTTCATTGGTCATGTATGCCTTGTTAACGAAGGAAAATGTATCATGTTTGGTATCAAAATAATTGCCGGAATTTACTTTTTCCAAATATGTATTTTGATTTCCCATCGGTCAATCCTAGCGAAAGATATGACGGTTCAAAAAGGTATCGAGACCTTTGGGACACCCTGTATTTATTGATTTTCATGTTTTTTCTTGCAAATATGCTAATAATATACAAATTATGAAATTGCAAAATAAAGTTTCTACATAGCATACATCTTTCAAGTGTGATGTTCAAAATGACAGACATAAAAAAGAGATTCGATGAAATGTAAAGGTGTAGTAACAATTTTGGCATGGACTGTCTGGTTAGGCAAAGTACGGTAAGTTGAGCTGTAGCATTTAGGGTTAATTTGGTGGCTGAGCTTTCCATCTTAGCATAATTTTTATCAAAGGCAAAGTACAGGTTTCCGTTTCCACACACTGCTTTGGCGCTCATCTGACATTGGAAGTCTGCCACTCACTGCGTGGTGATCCTCCGATGGTGGGTTTCTTCCACATTTGTGGCAAAGGTCATTGCCACATACCCAAACATAGCTCAACATGTGTATAGTTGATAACTTCATATATAAAAGATACATGTAATCTAATGTACATTTAGGTGCTTAAAGGCCAATATTGGAATGTCATCTTTCCCTGGGTAAGATCTGACACCAGGCCAGCCCATGGCCAGAGGGTAACATGAGTAGGTTTGTTTCACCTTGAAGGTAAGGATAATCTTGCAAATATGGGCCAACTTTCCCCTAGGCCATCTAATATGCCATGAATTAGTTGGACTACAACTGGTATCTACTGGTCAGTTTATACTCCTATTTCCACATCTGTTATTTTTATATGGGCCTTTAAGAAACAAATGACAATGATTGTACTAAGACTAAAGAGCATGGATTAGCACTTGTAAAAATTTAGAATAAAATTTTCACTCTAATTGGACAGCAAGGGAGAACAGTGCTTCTCACAGATTGCTTGTCCTTGAAGAAGAAATAAATAAGTGATTTTTGTTTTTCACCCAACTCAGTATTAAATGTGTCTTTCATGAACTTCATGTCTTTCGTGAATCAAGATCACAATCATTATGATCAAATCAAGGACAAATTGAAGGTCTTTGATCAATAAGCATAGATTTGCAGCCCGGATTTGCAGTTGGTTATAAATAGCATGTGGATGCAGGCCTTCTGTTCCCTAATGGCGCCATGCACTTTTTACAGGAGTAGTAGTCTGAGCAAGCCTCCCCCCCCCCCCCCGAGTCAGAATAAGAAGGAATAAAACAGCTATTTCCATATATATAATCAATTTTTCCTACCCATATTTTGTGTTCTATTTGCACAAAACCAAAAGAGGATATAACACAAAAGTTTAAAGGGGGTAAAAGTGAACATGAGGAAAAGGGAAAGAAACAAAAAAAATGAAAAGATAGGAAGGAAATGCACAAACCATCCTAGTTTACGGGTTCAGTTCAAAATTGAGATTGTGACTTGTCAAGTATTGGGGAAGAACATGCTCAATATGCTTAAGAACGAGCCAGTGCAACTTTAACTTTTATTTATTATTTTGGTGATAAGGAAAAGACTCTTATTATACAAATATTGAATGTTTATGACTTCAATGTTTGAATATTTTCATGAGGTGAAATATGGACTGTCCATTCAACGAGGCTTTGCCGAGTTGAATGGAACAGTTCATATTTGACCGAATAAAAATATTCTTTCCATTGAACGAATAAAAACATTCAATATTTGTTTTATATAACTCATAAATAAGTTCCCTTGCTTCCACTTAATTTTATAAATCACCAGGAAAACAAAATAAATTAAAAGATATCTAAATGCATATTTATTTTTAAAGCAACACCCACACCTATAATTGGCGAGTCGAGGTGGAAACCTCGCTATATGCTCACAGATATCTGTCAAGCGTTGCTATGGTACCTCCAGCGTCCGTGCAATGGAAAAATAGATATTGCACGGACGCGGAGTGAAATAGTCCTTTTGCAGCTGGCCGCTAAAAATAGAAGAAATAATCAATAGTAGTTGGCCAATCAAATGACAAGAAACTTTGTATGAGTTATATGAAGATTAATATTCTCTCTTTTTATATTTCCAAAACAGTTGACCTACATGATACAAGCTAATCAGTAATAGCCGGGAGAGGGCCTCTTTCCATGTAGAGGCCCTCTCCCATCGGAATTCAAGGAACATACTACCTGAAAAGAACAGGTAAGTGCACAACACATTATTTGAGATTATGTCAACAACCTGTTATCCTGGAGCACAACTACTTTACTAACCACTATACTAGCATGTATAGCCTGATCTTAACTTGATATTTGAATTTAGTATTTCTGGTCTCTATAACTTCACCCTACCTATCTACCTTAGAAATTGTAAACACATCCAGAAAAAGAAAGTCCCTACTACTTTGAGGGGCAATAATTAACTTGAAGCAAACAAATTTTTACCACACATTTATATCAATTCTATTGCTTTAAGTTCATTGTGCTCGAAGTAATGGACCCTCAAAGTACTGAGAACTTTCTTTTTTGGATGTGTTTATAAGAGAAAGAATCAAGTGAATCATTGAGATCTGAATCAACAATTGGTAAACGAATACCGGCTACACCACTCGACCACTCAATCCGAGCCGGTATAAGTTTGCATAATAAATGGCACGACTAGTGCCTCTTTGAAGTGACAAAACAAATTATGCTCCAGAGGCACAGGTTGTTGGCGTCATCTCAAACATTTTAAGTTCAAATAAAGGGAAGTTAAAAAGAACTTGTGGAAATAAAAGCCTATGTGGTTGAATTCACTACTTTTTCAGTAGGGGGGGGGGCTAGTATTTTACAAAATTACACTTATTATTTTTTACCCTCCTCAAAATATGTACCAACCCTAATAGATAATTATTCAAGAAAAAGAAAAAAATGCAAACTGCTAACCCCCTGTACATACCCTCTGAAAGTTTCAAATTAAGGTTTCCAATTCAGCAGACTTACACTGCTTTTAACACGGAATTTCTGACTGACAGACATGTATTGCTATAACATAGTTTATCACTGATGAAATGATAATTTAAGTGTCCACATTATTGTTAGCTTACAATAGCTAACAATAATGTTGAAATCTACACCCTATGTGTGGGAGATTAAGGTCATATCTTCTATGGGAGGTGTAAGGATTTCAACTGGAACAGCCCAATATGGGTTGAAAAGTTGAACACTGACTGCATGGGTATGGGCTAGTTGTAGTCCGTGCCCCTATAATATAAATATGTCTTACTTGTCACCAGTACAAAACTGCTGAATCAGCAGACTTAAGTCATGTAGGCCTATTAACCCTAACCGCCTAGGGGCTTTTTGGCGACGGGAAGGGAAAGAAGGAAAGAATAAAGAGAGAAAAGAAGGAAAGAAGTTGTTTGCTCTGGGTGGGATTCGAACCCGAGACCCCTCGCATGCCAAGCACTCGGTCGGCGACACTTTGCCACGGTCTTGGGCTTCGCTGGCCAGCTTAAAACCGTGCCTATATATCACTTAGGGCGATTGCGTCATCACACCACGTGGGATGCATGCACTGAACAGCGCATATATAGAGTAGTATTTTGTAGTATTCAGGAGCGTTGGGTTAAGGAAGCCTATACTGAGTTTCGATAGTGGTAACCTAACCCTAACCGCCTAGGGGCTTTTTGGCGACGGGAAGGGAAAGAAGGAAAGAATAAAGAGAGAAAAGAAGGAAAGAAGTTGTTTGCTCTGGGTGGGATTCAAACCCGAGACCCCTCGCATGCCAAGCACTCGGTCGGCGACACTTTGCCATGGGTCTTGGGCTTCGCTGGCCAGTGAAACCGTGCCTATATATCACTTAGGGCGATTAAGTCATCACACCACGTGGGATGCATGCACTAACAGCGCATATATAGAGTAGTATTTTGTAGTATTCAGGAGCGTTAGGGTTAATAGAAAACGGACCATCAGGCTCATTCAAAGAGAACAGCGAATTGTACAACATAATAGGCCTATAACTTAGGTTTGGAACATGAAACAGCTAGGAGGACAAGGCATTGGAGTTAAAGAGATCTCAAACATTGCAGTTGAATGTAGGAGAATTAAGGACTTACACTCACTCAAAACTATGAATAGAACCTTTACAAGTGCAGGTGGTGTAGACAAGAAACGAGATAATAGAGAACACTGCAGCTAAATCATGCCAAAAACAAGTGATATTTCCTCCTATGAAGCATTATAAAAAACCAGCTATCACTTATTCACCTTGAAACTTTATTTGAAATGTCACATCAAAGGCTGATGATGTAAAACATGATGATTTCAAAAAACTGCAGTCGCTACTACTCACCATATAGGTTGCTGCCTACATGTGGAAAATATTACACAGCCCCCCCAGATTGACACCACCCTATGCCACTATATAAAATTAAGTACATACTACATACTACCCATAAACTGCTCAAATATGTGAACTAACAATTGTGGACACTAAAATTACCATTTCATCAGCGATATCCTATGTTATAGCAATACAAGTGTGTAGGTCACTGAGTTCCCTGTGTTAAAAGCAATGCAAGTCTGCCAAATTCGGCAACCTTAATTTGAAACTTTCAGTGGGTATGTACAGGGGGTCAGAACTTTCTAAAAAAAATTCATTGTTGTTTTCATATTTAGATAGGTCATCTACATATTTTAAGATGGGTAAAACAAAAAGTTGGTGCTAATGACCCCCCTATTACTATTGGCCTGAACTGTATTTAACAAGCAAGTTTGAACACTTGTCGGTCACAACACTTAGTGGCATAGGATGATTTTGGTCATTTTTATGAAATTTGGCCCAATGGTTTTAAATATCAAGTTCTTCAAGTACAGCAGGTAAGAAAGGTCAACTATACTTAAGGCGTGGGGTATGAGCGACCTTGAAGTACAGGTATCTGGAGAAGGGAAGCAACGAGTTACCCCAAATCACAGCGCGACAGGTAGTGACTTGGCACCGAGTGTTAATATATATTTATTTTGGAAGGTTCGTGTTTGTTTTAAATTTTGGGCGTTTTCCAAAATTTGATATTTTTGGTGATATTTTAAAAAAGCGACATGCCAAAGACAAATCTTTTTTCACATACTTTGTTATTGCTAATACAACTCTTTTCTGCATACCTACGTTACAATTCGTTTTGGTGATTTAGTAATATTATAAATTTTGTGACTGCATTTTGGCGTTTTTCGATGCGATTTTAGGCTTACCGTGATTTAACGTTGATATCTGGTCTTGCTCCTTTTATAATTTCACTTTGATCGTCGGCTTTTGTAAATAACAGAATGTAGATCATGTAGATTGGCTCTGAATAAGTCTCGTAGTGCTCTTGGTGGGTTTTTTCATGAAATATTTAGTTTGTATTTGCATGTAACAACCCAAAACCGACCTCTGATTTCAGGGTTGAAGGCTGTTTTCGGAATTCCTGTGGACTCAAACAAGTGCACGAGTGGCGACTATGGTTTTATACTTCCCGCATTGATGGTTGCGTCTACGCCGAACAATATACTTCTTTTTATATGTTGACTGTAGCTGGTATATACACTGGTATACAAAGAATTGGTTACATGTCAATGACCATTAACTTCAGGGATAGACCCTTAGATTATTTATGCGCCTTTCTATCATGCAGTATCTTTACCCGCATACATGTGCCCGTGTCATGTGCCAATATTGCGTAACGTTAAAGGTTAATACATTTCTTTGACTTCGAAGAAACTGTGATTCTATGGCCTAGCGGTCTAAGGCATTGTGGTTTCTAAGTTGCTGTTCTGGGCGTCGCTTGTTCGAAACCGTGCGTCTGTCACTTTTCTTATGCTGCTTTTTTTTCCAACGTTAGGGCCTAGAAAAACTAATTCATAATTTCTTTTTGTATTATTTATTTATTTATTTATTTATTTGTTATTTATTTAATGACGTTTTTGGGGCTCGAGAGAACGGACACATTTATTTATTTATTTATTTATTTATTTTTCGATTGATTATTTGATGATTGAGTGAGCAGATTTATCGATTGCTACTTTAGTTGTGGGATTTCTATTTGATTTTGAATGACATCGTACATTAGTATTGATTTTTTCCGTTAAGCATTATCAAGAATTAATATCACAGGTTTTAGTGCAGATAGAAAGTTGGCTTAGTGATACTATCCGTTGATTCAGAACCGGAAGGTGCCGGGTTCGATTCCCACGTATGCCTATTTTTTTAAAGACTTAAAGAAAATTTATGCAGTAAGTTTATTTGGCGCGCGATCTCAGTTATTCATTTTCTGATGGCTGTGCCTCTTACAGACACCCTCCCTCTGGAATCCAAACCACGGTTCGCTCATTACACCTCCCTTAATTATTAACTTTAATTATTTAATTGACCTATTTGCTTTTTGTTTGCTGCAAAAGAGGATTACTGAAAAAATGTACAAAATAGCACCTTGTCCAATGTTTATATTTCCTGTTGAACAATATTTTTGGGAAGCAGGATAAAGTACCAAGGTATTTAGGATTTCATAATATAGTTGATTTGATAGATTCTTGTGTAAAATGTACATTTGTTTTATTATTTATTTAATACTATAACATAATATCAAACCTGTATTTTCAAACATTTTAACAGCAAGCAAACCTAAAGGAAGACTACCGAGCAAAAGCACAAATTGGCTGCAGTTGAAAGCGAAAGCTCATTGGAGTTCAACTGATCGTGGCAAAAGTAAGTACATTATTATAATACTAGGTGGATGACCCCTGGTGACCCCTAAATGCCCTTCCCAAAATTTGGCTCTAAATGGTGACTGTACCCACCAAGTTTCATACCCATCTGACAGTTTTTACAAATTTGACCTCAGATGACCCCTTGTGACCCCAAAATGACCTTCCAAATATCTGGGTCTAAAGGTTGACTGTACCCACCAAGTTTCATGCCCAAACGACAGTTTTTACTAATTTGACCCCTGGATAACCTCGGATGACCCTGAAATGACCTTCCAAAAATTTGGCTCCATATGTTGAACCCACCAAGTAACATGCCCATATGACAGTTTTTAGTCATTTGACCTCAGACGACCCTTGGGTGACATTGGATGACCCCAAAATGACCTTCCAAAAATGTGACTATGAATGTAGACTGTACCCACCAAGTTTCATGCCCATACGACAGTTTTTAGTAACTTCACCTCATGTGACCCCTGGTGACCCTGAAATAACCTTCCAAAAATTTGGGTCAAAATGTTGACTGTAGCCAACCGACAAGACACGACCAATCACCTCCCCTACCCGAGACCCTCAGACATCAACAATGGACCAGTCAGACACCAATCCATCCACACCACCAGATGACCAAGTAGCACCCTCCAACACCCCTAATGCCCTATTAAAGCCAGTGATAAACCAAGCCAAAGCTACACCCCCTACTACAGCATCATCACCACCAGACCACCCCTCATCTTCAGGCCAGTTACCGGCACCCAAGACCACTCCTAAGAAGCACCCTACCCCCCTTCTACAACCATTGCGCCCTCCATGCCTGGAACTACAAGACGACAACCTACAGCCAAAAAGACGCAGATTGGAAGATCAGCTTGAAGTGGCAGAAGATACCACACAAATTTATGTTATTTATGATCGCGAAGTCAATTGATGAACAGGCTGCACGGATTGACAATTAATTATATATAGCAAAAAGAAAAGTTTCCCGGTGACCACCCGATGACCATTCGGTGGTCATCAGAAACCTTTCGGGTACCTTTTCCAGAGTTATCCGAAAGTGTCCGCTAGCGGATACCTTGCGGATACCTAATGAAGTTATCCAAAAGTTTTCGGGTAGACATCCGGAAGTCTCCCAAACTCAAATACTTCAAATGAGTTACCCAGAAGGTTCCCAGAAACTTATATTCTTTGCAGGAGTTACCCGGTGGTAATATCCGCTTTTAATTTGACCTTGAAAATAGCATTAAGCATCTTAAGAATGCGTGGGTGGGTATATGGTCAAAGGTCACTGAATGAATTCAAATAATGGAGTAGCTAGCTGTTGGCAGTTGGAATATATTTGTGCAGAATATTCAAGTTATTTGTGGTCCAAAATGTATGGATTTACATATAGGACATTACAAGATGTTTACTAATTAATCTGGAACATGCTGTAGCAATTATAAAGCATTGAATGCTTGATTTCATATGACAATGCAGGTAGGAAAATTTATATGAAATGATTTGTATTGATGCAGTCATATACACTGATATACCTAATATATGACACATTTGAATGTTTTAGTTTATATCTTTCCTAGTAAATCATACATGATTTTGACAGTAAATTAATGTCAATTAAATTACTAATCATCAGCTAATGTGTCAATTATCTGATCAGCTTTATGTTAAACTATTTGTTGTAAATAAATTATAATATTTGATATGAAAATTATTTATGCTGTGTCAGTGATGTGATCACATTTAGGTACTGTAATACATGTATATGAGCTTATATGCTGATATCATAACAATTTGGTTGTACATTAATTGAATGGTATGCACCTTATAAAGGTGTGAACCAATTAAATTAAATCAGGAATATTTAAAATTACATTGTACACTTTCAAGTTTCTAAAAGCAAGATAGCACAAGCTCAACTGCCATAAACTGCAGAGTTATATTTCTCCAAAATCTACAATTCAAATAATAAGCTAAATTGCCTAATAAATTTGTGCATACTCATGAATTTGTATTTCTGCATTCCCCAAAAGGTCAACAGGAAGTCTCCAAAGAGGTCACCAGGTATATCGTCACCAAAAGTTATCCGCTAGGTCCCCAAAAAGTTATCGGGTAGTTATCCGCTAGTTCCCCAAAAAGTCATCGGGTAGTTACCCGCTAGTTTCCCAAAACAGTCATCGGGGAGTCAACCCCCGGGAGTAATCCGGTACCTATTACCTGAAAGGTATCCACTATTGTTTCCCAAAAATTTATCGGGTAGTCACCCACTACCTATCTAATTTGCATGTGAAATTTGCCGATGTCTACCCGGTGACTATCGGGAAGTTATCCGAAAAGGTCTCATTTTTTGATGGGTTAGAATCGTGCCTGAAACACAAATTCAAAGAAATAAGTTACGACCAATCCCGACATCTTGTGGGCATGATCCAGTCAATTACTCAAACAGAGGCATTTAAAATTAAGTCTTATATGCGTGAACTTTTGGTTTCGCTTCAGAATGATTTGGTCACCATGGGTAAGTAAGCAAGAGTATGGAGTTTACTTTCTCCTCCCTATTTGTTGATTTTTGGTCATTTTGCTTTATACTTAAATTTTACATTGAAATGTTACTTGCTTAAATTGTGAATACATTGTAAACCAAGTCATAATTGCTCTTAATTTGCTCTCCCTAAAAAAAATAACTACCTCCCCTATAATTTATTAGTCTTCAGGCACATTCAGATTGTCAGTCTGTGACAATACCTTGTTCATCCATTGTCTTTTAAAATGTTCACCTAGTAAATGTCTAACTCACCATTTTATGTATTTTGGATACTTGGACATTGTACAAAAAACAAACAAGATATATGATAGTGACCATATTGGATCTTGCATCACAGTCCAAAATGGTGCACATCAACTCTCAAGTTGAGATATTACTCCTAAATTCCAAATTGTTTCACATTATGATTGTGTGAATATTATTACAGTAACTTCCAAGTAAATTTATGATCTGTTGCTGGTGTTTATGGTCATTCAAAATTTTGTTTTATGTTGTATGTGCTACTTAACTGATTTGTCCAAATTGTTCAACTTCGTATTTTTGTTGTTGTTGTTCACAGTACAGTTTGCCTTTCATAGCCTGTCATGAATTTGTAGGCAGTCATGAATAGTGATGCTTTTGAATGTAGCAAGTCTTTTATTTTTTTAAGTGTGTTAAACTTTTGTTTCAGTTTGAGGAATGTGAAATTGTGAATATATTATTACTGCATGCATGTGTACTTCATCATTCTCTTAAAACTTCATGCAGTAAACAAAATACATTTTTCAAATGGCCACTGCCAGTTGGGAATAAACTAGTTAACCTAAAATGAACTTTATTGGGGTAATAGTTCAACCTTGGTTAAATTGATTATCCAGGTATTCCCTGCATTTTACTAATTTTTAAGAGCAGTAGGAATTTTGGCATTTCTGGGAAACCTTTAATATTGCAGGCATTCTAGCAATGATGTCAACAAATTTTTAATGTATGATGATTATAGAGACCTTGTAACTTGTATAATTAAAATTGTATGGATGAATTGTAAATAGCAAACATGTAGAAACAAAATCTTGGGGCTTCCAAAATTTACCATTATATAATTATAACAATTATGTGTTTAGGATTTCCTTTAAAAAGCACTCATTGTCAACAGAAAAATTGCTTGAATCAGTGTGAACCATTGTAATTAGTTTTCACATAAAAATTACTGAACTCATATTTGCAATTTACAACTTTTGGATCATTTCTTCAATTTTGTCAGGAAGCCAATTGCATTTTTAGGATATTTTGTTGAGCAAATTTAACCTATTTGTAAAGTTTGTTCTTTGCTTATTTTTGTATTGAAACCTGCGGAAAAATTGTTAATTGAAACCAATATTTCTTCAAACTGTACTTATCACTGTTCTACTTGAAAGTGCTATTACTTGCCTGTAAGATGTTACCGAGATAGACTTACATGTTGGTAAACTTACTCAAAAACAATTAGTATGTCTAAATACTTAAACTATTATGTACACTCATTAGGTTATATACCTGTTATGTACAGCAATGTAAATAACTTTTAAAACAATAGTTAGAACATTATGATTGTATTTAGATCTGTATAAATTCCATGTATAAGTTGAAAGTGACATTTGGCCATTTCATTTTCACTGTACCAGGAATATCATGTTAGATTGTTTTACATAGTGTGATTTTAAAGTTAACAAAAACAAAAAAACCTGTAACCTGATTACCTGAATATATTATTTAGCCACAAACCTACCATCATTATGGTAACAAATTATTTAGAGGAACATGTATATGAATTAACTATATCTACAATAAATTTGTGAATATTCTCAGTCATCCAGGTAGATAAACATAATCAAATGAATATTAAATCTGTTCATCTGGACTTACTATTTTTGATAGCGACAGTATCGCGTCTCATCCAAGACGCATCATCAGGCTGACTGACCAGGTTGTTGACCAAACAATTGTCGTATATCATTGGCCCTTTAGTTGGTAAATCATGCCACCACGTAGCCAACTCCAGTGATTTGGTGGATAAGCTTAAAGACATTCAAGTGGAAGATGACGAGACTTTAACATCTTACGACGTATCCGCCCTGTTTACATGCGTCCCACCTGACGGTGCGGTTGAAGTAGTCAGAGAATTTTTACTTGCGGATACTTCACTCAGTCAACGCACAAAGCTTACCACTGAGCAAATTTGCTCCCTTTTGGAACTTTGTTTGAACTCCACCTATTTTGTGTACAACGGAAATATTACAAACAGAAACATGGCTGTGCGATGGGTTCGCCAGTTTCCCGATCGTCGCAAATTTATACATGGAACGTTTGAGCGGTTAGCACTACAGTCCTACAACGGCACACCTCCAACGCATTGGTTTCGTTATGTGGACGATACTCTTGTGAAGCTTAAGAAAAGCGAACAAGCCCCGGGACAAGCCCCCTTCTTTGAACACATCAACGCTGTTGACGAAAACATCAGGTTCACGCAGGAAGGTTTACATGACAACAAACTCCCATTTTTGGATTGTTTGGTCACAGTTGAGAACAATGGCTCGTTAAATACCACAGTGTACAGGAAATCCACTCATACGGACCAATACCTGTTGTTCGATTCACACCATCCGCTCATTCACAAACTCGGGGTAATTAAAACCCTATTTCATCGTGCAGAAAAAATCCCATCTACCGAGGAGGCTAAGTTGGAAGAACGTAATCACCTCAAATCTGCGTTAGGTACTTGTGGGTACCAGAACTGGACATTTGAGAAAGCTCTCAAACCTCACGAGAAATCAAAATCCATCTCGTCCTGATTCCTCTGCCACAAGGAGCACTCGTCCAAGGAACATCACCATCCCATACATTGCTGGGGTTTCGGAGAAGCTTAAGCGAATATTCGGAAACACAACATCCCCGCCTCCTTGAAACCGGGCAATACTTTGAGACAGAAACTAGTGCATCCCAAGGACAAACCCCCATAATAAACAAAGTAATATTGTTTATGCCATCCAGTGCAAAGACTCTGACTGTGAGGACTCCTATATAGGGGAGACTAAACAACCCTTGCACAAGCGTATGTATCAGCACCGTAGACCCAGTTCTACAGGTTTGAACGATTCGGCAGTTTACGCACCTCAAATTTGCCAATCATTCTTTTGAGGACAAGGATGTGCTAGTGCTCGACAGAGAACATAAGTGGTTTGAAAGAGGAGTTAAGGAGGCAATACATGTCCGGGGGAGGAACCTTCGCTCAACAGAGGAGGGGGACTTCGCCACAACCTGTCCAGGACCTACGACGCAGCAATCCGGAAGCTACCCGGCGACTCCTGTGACGCCATACCATCAAGTACGCCACAGGTCAATAGTCAACAACCTGGTCAGTCAGCCTGATGATGCGTCTTGGATGAGACGCGATACTGTCGCTATCAAAAATAGTAAGTCCAGATGAACAGATTTAATATTCATTTGATTATGTATATCTACAATGTATTGTACACATTTTATGCTCGTAAACCACTTGTTAATTTAAATTGTAAGGTACTCTCAATCTCTGGAACATATTGCTCCTTATCAATTGTCCATTCCTAGTCGACCCGGAGCTCGACCTTTTTCAGAGAGGGGGGATAGTGTTGAGATCCCAAATGGGGTTATTTATCAATTTCTATGTTTCTTGCACAACCCCAACTATTTTTGCGGGATCCCGTTATTTAGCGGGCTCTGTCCCGTTATTTTGCGGGATGAGTCATCCCGTTATTTAGCGGGCCCACATTATTTTGTGGGATGAGTCCTCCCATTATTGCGGGATGACTCATACCAAGCTATACCAGGATGTATGCCCATAGTCCCATACTCAACACAGACTCCACCCACGCTTTAGCGGGCCCCCAGCAGAGCCCAAAAGTGTATATAAGGAGCAGTGGATCAGAGCTGAGATTCATTCAGAGCTTGGCTTTTGACCAGACAACATCTATGTCATTTACTCTGTGTGTACATGTAGATACACTGAACAATAATAACTCTATAGTAACCTACAGCTTTGTGTGTGAGACTTATTCACTACTAGTCATTTTCTATACCCAAGAACTCAACAATATGATAAAATGCATTTGAGCTAAAATAAATTGCAATTTTCATTGTAAGCTATATACAGACCAAAGAATGTTTATTTACTGATATACTAATTTATTAAGATCAATGATAATCATTTGCAGTATAACATTTAAGTTAAGTCCATATAAAACATTTGGGTAATTCTACAAAGTCATGCCGGTCCAACATTAATGGTCCATAGAGTTTTTAGCCTTTGGGCTTGGAAATCTTACTACATGTACAAGTATATCTGAGTTCCACTCAGAACACCATGGTTTAACATATTTTCAGGTTGATATTCACACTGAAAGGCTAAGAATTAAAGCTTTCACAACTTAAGGTCCAATTTTTTACACTCTTGTTTAATAACATTTTTACTGGAGGTAACTTACCAAATTAGCTGATGTATCAAAGACACAGTCACATTTTTTTCTACGAACATATCAATCTGATTGTGCAATTTGAGCATCAAATATTTACTTTCCACAAAAAGTATGTAGTGTACATTTATGCACACCTGATATATTATTTTGAACTCAAAATGATAATCAATTGTTTATGAGCAATGGTGTAGCAAACCTACCATAATATTGGAATATTAGCATGTGGGTAGATCTGCAACTGTTCAAATCTGTGCCGCTAAAAGTCTGTTGCAGCAGGTGATGTCAGGTGTTGTACTCAAGTACCTACTTGGATGCTGTACTGTAAAGCATTTTATAGGTTATAGAAAATATTTGAAACAACTGTTCTAGGCTTGTGAAAAATGTTATCAAGGTGTCTCAGTAACTTTGTATAAGTATTCTATAATTATTCTATTCACTACATGCTATTTAGTATTATATTGTAGATGGTGCTTTGAACTTCTTTCACTATTTGTATTAGAAAATTTGAATTGCAACCATACAGTTTGTAAGAGCTTATAGGCCCGAAAAAGGGAGAAAGTGTAATCAATTCAAGGAGAGCAGCGTGGCACACTGGTTAAGATCTTTGCCTTTGGTGCAAGAGGTCCCGGGTTCAATTCCCTGCAGGACAAAAAAAATCTTATCCGCTCTCCCTGTGGCTCATCTTGTAAAGGCGGGGCAGATGACCCATGATAAAATACCTCGTTACAGTCGGTTCCGATAAGGGTAACAAGCCCGATTGTTGGCTACACTTGACTGTCCTGTAAAATTTTTTCTTTCCTGCTATGGCCGGCGCCCCTTCATTCACCAGGTCACTTGTGCCTGGCCGAAGATTCGTCAGCGTTATCTCCTAGATTTCACCTGTTAATGCCTTGATATGCCCGACATTAAAAAAACTGTTATTGTGAGCTACGTTATCCGGCCACTGAGATAGAAAATGTGTGTATTCATAGGCATGTGAACCTGTCCATCATAATTTAATATTGTTTTAATTAGTGTGCATATGACATGTATCTTTACAGAGACCCTAATAAATTACATGTTTCACATTAAATCTGATGACTCATCAAGCTAAAATTCAGTTTTTAAGAACATTACATGAGCTTTTCTCAGAGCTTTATTTTTCTGATAACCCCATCATGATTGGACTTACAGTTCCAGAGATATGACCATTTTGCTCAGAACAATCAAATACAAAGGCAAAGTTAACATTCCCGACATCCAGGACTGTCGCCATGGGGGGGGGCAATCCCATAAAAAAAAGGAAAAGGGAGAGAGAAGGAAGAAAGAAAGGGAGAGTGAAGGGGGAGAGAGAGAGGGACAGAGAGAGAGAGAGAGAGGGACAGAGAGAGAGGAGAAATAAGATGGAATAAAAACTACAATAAGTTCGTAATATGGCCCGCGGCAGGTTGGGCCTGTATATTGGGCCGACAATGATGTTGGCCAGGCGATGAGGTGATGCATCCCATCACCTCTCAACACCGCGCCCTTCATCAACAGAGGATAAATCCCCCATCCCAATATTTTGCTAGGGGGATGGCTCATACAATCATCCCCCAATGTTGACGCCTGTATGTCAGTTTTCTGACCAAATTAACCTCATATTTGGTCATTTTAGCCACAAAAGTGCCCATTTTTGCGTGCTTCGCAAGTGTCAAAATCTCAATAGCCATATAGGGCAGGGTGACAACCCGGGTGACAAGTCAGTCCCCTCCCCTGCTCAGTTGACAGATATGTTGTGACAAATAATTTACGGCTTACATCATCCTTTTGGTCTATTTTAGACCCAAAATTAACCCCATTTTGGCCTATTTAGTAAAATGCCAAATTACAGGGCGCTTTGCCCTCTTTTATCTTGGTGAAGCAATTCTGTGAGTAGATCTGCGAGATGTATGTCCCATTGGAAATTCCATTTTTTTCATCTTGAAGTTGAACACAAATCTCAAAATGAGAGTTAAAATCCAACATATCTATAATGTAAATCATGAATAATAATGAATGCTATAGTGCAGCTCCTCTGATGTCTGGAAAAAAGCATAAAACTTGTGTACTGATCAAAATACCGGGACTAAATTAGCCAAAAGTCGTAAAAGGCCTATGCATCTTCCTTTGGCACGATTTTATGGCACATATTGTCCTAATTACCCCAAGACAGAGAATATCCAAACTTGGACTAAAATGTGCGATATTTGTCTGTCCTCAGAGAGGATCATTTATTCAATACACATATACCAATATTTCTACATAAAGCAATAGTTTGAAGTACTGATCATTTACATCACATAATTGGATAAATATCGAAAACTCTTTATAATATTAACAGTATATAATATAATATTAGGGCTTGAATAAATTATCCATAGCCACTACTTCCCGGTAAACATACCACTGAAAGCTAATTAACCGTATATAATATAATATTAGGGCTTGAATGAATCGGAGAGCAAACATTATCCATAGCCACTACGTCCCGGTAACATACCACTGAAAGCTAATTAACAGTATATAATATAATATTAGGGCTTGAATAAATTATCCATAGCCACTACTTCCCGGTAAACATACCACTGAAAGCTAATTAACCGTATATAATATAATATTAGGGCTTGAATGAATCGGAGAGCAAACATTATCCATAGCCACTACTTCCCGGTAAACATACCACTGAAAGCTAATTAACAGTATATAATATATATTAGGGCTTGAATAAATCGGAGAGCAAACATTATCCATAGCCACTACTTCCCGGTAAACATACCACTGAAAGCTAATTAACTGTATATATTATGACCTGGTAAATCATACCGATAGCCACTACATCCCGGTAAAACTACCACTGAATGCTAATTTAACATAACATAATATTTATCAAGTTAACCTAATATTAATTATTAGGCCATATGATCAGAATTGGTATCATTAACATGATTAAGAAATAGTATAAAGATCAATAAACCGCCCTTAAAGAAGTACATTTTTCACATCAGGGCTGGGCGGGAGGGAAATTTCATCTCGATCCACTCTGATCAATTGCAGACAAACAAGTGACGATTCAAATGAGCTCGGCAGCCAACGTCACAGTGCACAAACAAAGAAGAGAACGCCCATTGGATGAACGGAAAAGGCCCATTAGCATTGACAACAATACCATAATCAAAGGGCTCAACCATTCTCTGCTGGGGTAAATTGGTTCTATTTAGACAAGCTAAATAAAACCGTAATTTGAGCATTGAAATTGCAATTTTTTCGCTCGCTTTGCACGCATTTGTCCTGGTAACCCACGCGAAAAATAGCTAGAAAATGCCAGAATAATTCCAGAATATCCTAGAATAAAAACCCAGGATAATCCCAGCAAAAAGCTGGAAAAAACCAGCGGTAATTTGGACGGGATTAGCTAGGATAAGCTAGAATAAATAAAGCTGGAAGAAAAATCCTGGCTTTCTGCAGGAAATTAGAAAGCTTGGATAAAGCTGGCTTCTGGCGGTAATTTGACGAGATAAGCTAGAATAAATAAAGCTGGAAGAAAATTGAAATCCTGGCTTTCTGCAGGAAATTTGAAAGCTTGGATTAAGCTGGCTTCTGGCGGTAATTTGGACGGGATAAGCTAGAATAAATAAAGCTGGAAGAAAAATTGAAATCCCGGCTTTCTGCAGGAAATTTGAAAGCTTGGAATTCCCGGCATTTTCAAGGAAAAGCTGGCCTCGGGCGGCAATTTGAAAGCTTGGATAAAGCTTGAATTCCGGCATTTTCTAGGCTGGCCTGTGGTGGTTGAATTTGGACATTTGGAGCTTTGATAAAGCTTGGATTATCCAACAAAAATGATCAAACAATATGGAGAAAAAAGATAAACTCTGCCAGTTCAATGTCATATTTGTACTCTCCAAAGGACCCTCCTACTTCCAACTAACAACCCCAATGCATTGAATTACCACACCACATCTCAGCTTTAATTACCAAAAATCTTATTGTGTTGAAGGTGACTTGTAACTCACCATATTTGAACTCTCTGAATAACAACTCACCATATTTGAACTTTCTAAATGATCCTCTCCCAATTCAAGGTGCAAGCATCTCCAAAAACATTGACATAGTACACCACATGCCAACTTTATCAAACAAAAGTCGTCCAATTATATGCTGGAGGTGACAACTCGCCATATTTGAACTCTCCAAATAACAACTCACCATATTTGAACTTTCTAAATTTCACTCTCTAACTTCTAAGTACAAACAACCCCAATATATTGACATAGCACACCATCTCCCAACTTTATCTTGAACAAAACTCTTACAATTATGCTAGAGGTGGCAACTCACCATATTTGAACTCTCTGAATAACAACTCACCATATTTGAACTTCCGAAATGACCCTTTCCCAATTGAAGGTGCAAACATCCCCAATACAACAGAGCATTCCACATACCAACTTTATAAAAAACAACTTGCCCAACAATATGCTGGCAGTGATAACTCACTATATTTGAACTCTCCAAATAAGAACTCACCATATTTGAACTTTCTAAATGACACTCTCCCACTTGAAAGTACAAACATCAACAAAGCACACCATATCCCAACTTTATCAAACAAAACTCTTATAATTATGCTGGAAGTAGCAACTCACATTTGAACTCTCTGAATAACAACTCACCATATTTGAACTCTCTAAATAACCCTATCCCAATTCAATGTGCAAACATCCCCAATACATACATGTACACCACATGCCAACTTCATCAAAAAAAAAAAACTCGTCAATATGATTTTTCAAGGTGACAACTCACCATATTTGAACTCGCCAATTAACAACTCACCATATTTGACTTTCTAAATGACACTCTCCCACTTCAATTCAAAGTACAAAAATCCATACATCATATTCTTCAAAGTACAAACATACATACATATCCATGCACACCATATGATCCACAAATATTATTCCAATTCAGTGAAGATGTGACAACTCACCATGTTTGAACTCCCTATTTGAAACCTCTCCCACTTCAAAGTACAAGTACAAACATGCCCTGGAAACATGCTCAGGACTGAAGACATCAACATAAACCCCAACAACATCAGCATGACCAGTAACACTTTTTACCAGGGTTACCCAGATCACTAAATGATCCAACCACTGCTGCAGTAGGGGCCTATGTATAATGCAGTGCATGTCTGCTGAATTCAACAACCTCTAAGCCAGAATGTTTCCTAAAAAAAAAGAAGATCAAAATACAGCCTTATAAACTTATGACAAGCTGATCTTTCTTCCAGCTATAGTCTTGGTATACTACCCATCAACTAAACACTGTTGAAAATCTGTAAAATATCCTTAAAACTTTGAAATTTTTGAAATTAATGGTAGCTTCTGAGAGTATTCTAGAAAACTCGCCTTGTCAGTTGGTGACCTCTGACCTCTAAGCTCCCATAATGCACTGTTCTTAAAAGCTTGGACTTTAAAAGCTTGGACTTCTGTTAAAGTTCAAGCTTTCCATGCTCATAATGTTGGAGTTCAAGCTTTTCTCTCCGAATTTGAGATGTCCAAGCTCTTACAGGTAGAACGAGCTGGAAAAAGCTTGGATTATTTTCATTCCAGCTTTTATCCTGGCTTAAAACCAGAATATTCAAGGTTTGAATTTAGCCGGGATTTTCCCCTTAGCCAAAGGTTGGATAAGCTTGGTTATTCAAGTAAAAGCTGGAAGTTTCCAGCAATCCTGATCAAGCTTGAATTAATTTTCGCATGTAAATGTTCTTTCATTGGGACGATTTGGAAATTTTGCCCCCTGGTTCGGTGAGTCTGTAAATTCTGTTCCCTGTAGGTTGATTTACGATGACTATTCAAAACATGGTTAGTAGATAATATTAATACACGTAGACGAATTCACACAGACATTTATAACAGTTCCAAGCCTCGGACAGCCAAACGGCCGTCTTTTATTTCCTTAGCAAGCCATCTTAATAGTATTCTTACACAGGTAGATAAATATTGCTCCGTACGAGAACTGACCAAGATCTGGGGAGAAAACTCCCCTTATATAGTTTTTGCCCGCATTCCTTTCCAGTCCTATTCCTATTGTTCTGGTCAGGATGCGGGTGTGAAATGGGCTTTTGGTATTTTTAGTAGTTTTTAAGGGAAAATACAATAGAAATGAGGATCATGTTTTGACAACCCGATTGTGTTGTCCAAACATGATCGCAATAATTACAAAGGGGATGAGCTAAGTCACAAGGCTGTGTTTGTATAACTGAATTCCTTTATACAAACACAACCATGAGTAAATTAAAGAGAGTACTTAAATGGGGTAACTTCGGCAGGATAAGAGAAAATTTATTTACTTTAGCACTTAAAGATCCTGCCGATTGAGACTTAATGTCTGTTAAGTGATGGGTGTTGGTAGGTATTGTTGACATAAAACATGTTAACATATTAATAATATTTGGACAGTCACTCGTTATGGGATTAGCTAATAATACTATTTTGGTAGGTTTGTACCTCTTACAACTCCGGTACATCCCCCTTTGAATTTTAGCATTAGAATAGCAAATGTTCGCGCGCTACCTGCGCACTTTGCCAAATTTTTGTGCGATTTTCCCGGTAAAGGAATTATGAGGACAGCTTGAAAAAAAACCTTGGGTTACAAATTATTGTGGGGTAGGGGTGTCTTTTATCCGAAGAGACAGAGGTGGCAATCATGTTGCTGTGCCTAGGGGCCATCTAAAGGTAAATCCGGCCCTATACCAGCAAAAAAAATTTCTCGACACCCCCTTGAGAAAATGGTCTAGCGACGGCCCTGCCAACATCAGACTCATTTTGCTTGATCACAATTTAATTTCTCCCGTCTCGCAATATTTACATCTTCGGATAATGTTGTTCATAAATTATCAAAAATGTCTGTGTACGTGTACATCAGTATCCCTTAAAAAGCATGAGAGGCTGTCAGTAACTTCTCACACAGGAATAACAATTTCGCATTTTCTTGGATTTTCAGTTTAGATAATGCACCTGTCAATTGCAACCCGGCCCTTGGGTACCCGACCTGTGGATGGCCAGAACTTGGACTGGGGAATTCAACTCCCCAGCTAACACCCAGCTAAGTAACGTACCACCCAGGCATAAATCTTGAGCAAATCCCCCCGAACTGGACATCTGATACAAACCCTGGTATTACTTGGCCCATTTCCCGGTCTTGGGCATCGGATATAGGCCTAGATTTATGGTTTTAATATCGCGGCGATCTTGTGCTTCGTAGTCAGACTAGTGTGCTTCTGCATGCATACATCAGTTCAAAATTCGCAGGTATGTCTTCAATAGATTGGCTAGCTCTGGGTGGATTCTGAATTGCTTCTAAAGAAGGCCTATACATATGCGTTCCATTGCAAATGCGTCAGTTACTCATCTTGTTGTGGAACCTCTAAAATAGGCCTAAAATAACGAATAAACTGAATAGGCTATCACCTAGATGCGCATCAGCGCAATTTCTTCAGTCTGATAATGAGTTTGTATTTATATCCTGCATATTAAAATACGGAACCGAGCTGGTCTTTGAAATTTATGCTGTAAAATTCTCTTGCCTGAATATGAAAAAAAAAACCTGTATCAATATATTTTTACGTGAATGTACCGACAAACATTTTCACTATTTTTCAGAATGATATTTCTGTGAAAAATGCATGCAAAATTTTTCAGTAAGTGCCAAAACTTAAAGATAATTTTGAAAACGGCCAAATGAAAGAAGAAAAGCACATAGGCCTATTTCGGCTCTTTTTGTTAATATGGACTGTTCCCTACTGTTGGTACACATTGCGATGGCACCGTGACCAACACATTGTGCACCAACGACCTGTATACCAGAGAAGATGTGTATACGTATTAACGGCCCATGAAAGTGGGTGACCAAGAGGACTGGCCTACACTTGATTTTAAGATGTTGAGTGCATGTCTGTAGCAGTTGATCACAGATGTCACAAAAGTATCATTTGTCATGGTCAGTTTTGTTTTTGAGTGAAACTTGAAAGATAACATTTAGATAAATAAAAACCAATATATTTGGCAAAAATAAGCATATAGCAGGCCCGCATTTGCACATGCATGCCAAGAACTTGTGGCAAAAGCAGAGGGGCAGAGAGACAATAAGCACTACTTGATAAGCCTACTGCAGAATTTGGAAACAATACCCATGATGTGGCAGTATAAGCCTACGTCCTGACCCCAATAGAATCCCAGTGTTTGGAATCGGATATATGAACATTAACAATGTGGTGACTCAGTGGATTGTTGTATTTCTACGGCAAATCCAGGCTCAAATCCTTTCAGCAAACCACATGAATGTTCCCGGACCAAATCCTGGCTATCGCCCGGCTAAACTCTCTGCCTAATTTCCAGGGGCTTTGGCAAATGTCAATTCTTATGCCAATCCTGGCCAACGCCCGGCCCTGCGAGGACAAATCTTGAGTCAAATCCCAGGTTACCTGATATAAAGTCCCAGGCCAGGGGCTAGGGTTGCAATTGACAGCTGCATAACGTTGATCAATTAGGATTTGTACACAAATTTGTACACAAAAATACCATGGTTTTGAAGAAATATGAGTGTGGTATTGACAACTTGCTATATCCAATATCAGGTTCATAAAATATGATCGTATGATCAAGAAAATTTAAAGCATTTTTTGTTCCAACTTTTTGACCTATTGCATTAATTTGGACCCAATTGTATAAAATGATTAAATTGTTTACTTTTATTTGTTTGTTACTTTGTCTGTTTATACACATTTGAAACATTTACAAAGATTAAAAATGTACAATAAATACTGAAAGAATTTCATATAAGCTTTCACATGTATCTTACTATAATTCACCGGATCTCTGTCTGTCTGTCTCTCTGTCTGTGTTTGTCCGCAGCTTTTCTCGGAGACTAGGGGTCGCATACGTTCCTCAAACTTGGTGGGTGGGTGCAGCTTGATATGAGAAAGAACCAGTTTATATTTTTCAAGGTCAAAGGTCAACGACTGGGTCAAGTCCAATTGAAGTCTAATTTCAAATTGCTCCTATAATTCACCGGATCTCTGTCTGTCTGTCTCTCTGTCTGTGTTTGTCCGCAGCTTTTCTCGGAGACTAGGGGTCGCACGTTCCTCAAACTTGGTGGGTGGGTGCAGCTTGATATGAGAAAGAACCAGTTTATATTTTTCAAGGTCAAAGGTCAACGACTGGGTCAAGTCCAATTGAAGTCTAATTTCAAATTGCCTCTATGAAGCTCAAACTTGGTGGGTGAGTGGACCTTGGACTAACAAACAAAAGTTTCTACGGTGACCTTTTTGTCAGACCTACGGTTAAGAGGTCAGTTCAAACTTGGTGGGTGGATGGATCTTGGACTAACAAACAAAAGTTTCCACGGTGACCTTTTTATCAGACCTGCGGTTAAAAGGTCATAGGTCAAAAAAGGTAGAAATTTCAAATTGCATCTATGGAGCTCAAACTTGGTGGGTGGGTGCCTCCTGGACTAACAAACAAAAGTTTCCGCGGTGCCCTTTTCGTCAGAGCTACGGTTAAGAGGTCATAGGTCAAAAAAGGTAGAAATTTCAAATTGCCTCTATGGAGCTCAAACTTGGTGGGTGGATGGACCTTGGACTAACAAATAAAAGTTTCCACTGTGACCTTTTTGTAAGACCTACGGTTAAGAGGTCATAGGTCAAAAAAGGTAAAAATTTCAAATTGCTCATAATTATAAATGGAACTCAAACTTTGTGGGTGGGTGTAACTTTGTCCAAGGAAGCTCAGGTTTGCGTTTGTTAGGTCATCCATGGTCAAAGGTCAGGTCAAATTTCAAATTAAGGGCGAAAGTCAGGTCAAATTGCAAAAAGCTGCAATTGAGCTCAGCTGTGAGGAAAGTGATCCCTGCTAAATGCAGAGACTGCAAAAGCCAATAACCATGATAGCCAAAAACCGCGAAATACGGGTAACCGGAACGCTGCAATTGAGCTCAGCTGTGAGGAAAGTGATCCCAGCCAAAGGACACACCCTGATTTTGAGATCTGCAAAAGCCAATAACCATGATAGCCAAAAACCGCGAGATAAGGGTAACCGCCTAGTAATCATTAATTTGCCTATCCAACCAATTATCTCGTTGCTATTTTGTTTTTGTTTTCATACCATGCAGGATTACACTGCCAAGATGGCTGATGTAATTGGACATGGACTTACTGTATTGGAGCTGATAAATATAGGATTAGATGTTGCAGAACGGCTGAAACTAGTGAAAGGAAATTTCAAGGATGGCATTCAACAACTTACTGAAGATCTGATGAGGACGAAGAGAATACTCGACAAGTATGAAGAACTAGTTGGAAAAGGAACAATCAAGGAAATGGAAGAAAATCCTAAAAAGATGAGTGGATTAGACAAACAGCTGAACGAAGTCACCGATTACTTACTGAAAATTCAGGGACTAACTCCACCTGATGAGAAGCAGAAAATTCAGGGAAAATCTCTTACGAAACTGATGAGGCTCATAGAACCACTGGAAAAATTCTGTAAAGCCCATGATATCAATGCAAAATTTGAAGAATTCAGTGAGGGCTTGGATGCAGCATTGCTACGCTATTCAACAGCAATCAAACCACATATCATTCAAGAGACATTTGACGAGTTCACCAAAATACTCAAAGGTAATAAAAACAGATGCATTATTATAATAATTATGCCATAGCCATTCATAAACACAAGTGATAGGCCTAGACCTGATCCAATTTGGTAGACCAGTAATCTTTATTCAGGCTTCCCTTAGAAAGTTTACAATTTTAGACCCCTTTGTTAAAGGCACTATCAGTAAAAGGAATAAAAATATTATTATTTTACAAATGGTTTCAAAGTTAAGGATGAGTCAATAAAATTGTCAATAGTTCTTTTTCATATGAAAAAAATTGGCAAAAAGGACGAAAACGGGATCAAGTGTTGATGAATATGAAGCTCTATTCAATTGCATGTAGCTACAAGTGTTGGTATATGGACAGACTCTCCCAACTATGACCCTGTTCACATTAGCAAATTTCTTCATTCGACGAAGATAAGTTAATCTTGATTAACTAATTAAGAAAGCGTACACATTACGCTGAACGAAGACCGAATGAAAACATTGCACTGTACACAATTCATGAAAATTAACGAAGCTCAATGAAGCTATTAACGCCCGGCTATTATTAAAGCCGGCGAAGGTCACTTGTCACATGATCACTTTCCTTCGTTGAACAAAGCGAGCGTACACATTATGAAATTATTCCTTCGTCGAAACAACCTTTTTAGCTTCGTTGAACGAAGCAATTTTAATCTTCGTCGAAGGAGGAAAATTGCGTACACATTAGGAAAAAACGATTTTTAATCTTCGTTCGAGGTTCGTCGAAAGAAGAAAATTTCCTAATGTGAACAGGGTCATTGTCTAACATGTCACCTATAGCTTTTACCGTTGTTAGATTGTGTTCGGTCTTATAACTTGAATGGTATGTGAAAATGCCTATACTCTTTATAAAAATCTGATTTTTAATAATGTTTTTGATTTTCTGATTTAGTGAATCACTGACAGTGCCTTTAATGTAAATAAATAAAATGTTGGTATTTATACAGCACCTTTCACATGTGCACATGTACCAAAGCGCTTTTACATTTGTGACCCATCATATCGAAACATGGCGTCAAAAATGAACTTACAGGTTTCTTTACCAGATTAAAGGACTGCTTTTAAGCTTTAAAATGACACCTCATCCGTTGATGTCGCATGTAGAATGGTGATTTTATGTGACAAAAAGATTTCAAATTCCTTATTATTTCCTGTATTTTTTGGGACACATTTTCTTTATTATCTTTAAATGTGGGTTTCCGACAACTGCCGTGTTTCGATGTGATGGGTCACATTTATTCCGCTGTTGTTAGAATATGTCAGCTGCCATACAATGCCCAAAGCATGCTCATACCTTTGGGCAGTGCTCAAAGGACAATATTCATAATAAACAGCTCCCTATTTCACCCCTGGGTAGAGAGAGGCAAGTAAGGTAAAGTGCCTTTTCCAAGAGCACAACACGGTGGCACTGCTGGGGCTCGAACTCGCAATCCACCAATTGCAAGGCAGAGCCCGTACCGCTGCTCCACCGTGACCTATTAGGTTTGTTCATCAGCATTGATTAAGTTTGTTCAACACATACATCTTTTGTATGAGCAAGAAATGCAAGTTATAGAACTGGGCTGCTAATGTTTATGGCTCTGGTTTTTTTAACATGTATCAAAAGTGTGAACTAAGAGGGTAAAAATGAAATTGACAGAAGACACTTAAAATATGTCATTTCTCAAAGCAGATGACTTGAATTTTATGAAAATGCAAAACTTGGAGCTTAATTCTGTTCATTTGGTCTGTAAACTTTGTAGACCCTTTAGCCAAATGAGATTTTTTTCTAAAAAAGCAACTTGTTGCCAAAGCTAGATATTGCTTACTGTAATGCCTATTAGTTAGCAAATTAGTTGTGATAGGAAAATAATGAGTCCAAGTTACTATTGACCAAATATGGCCATTCTGCGATCACTTTTAGGTAACTTTTCAGGCATATGAAACTGAAAAATGGGCAAAATAGCAGGTTTTGTAGTAAAAAAATATGCTCTAATAATGTAATATTTCATCCACATATATTGCTAATCCATATGTGAACAAGGTAATGATAACCGAGTACTGACATATCAAAATAAGTTTGATAATGCCTTTATAGTAAAAATGTAACTCTCTATACTCGTGAGTTTCGGATGTTACATTATTATGTTAACATGCATTATTTGCAGGTATCTGGCCCTATTTCTAAGCACATACTAGTTCAAAAATGTAAGTGATAATCACTGTCAGATAATTAAACCTATCACTTGCAAATGTAATCATCATAAATGATATTTTCATCTTCCTGAAGAAATTTTTAAAACTTGGATATATACATTTACTTATATCCACATTTATTCATATACATTGTTACCCGCATCCTTATTGTAAATGTGCACTGGACATCATAATAAATCAAATTAATTAGCTCCCTGAAGCATTAAGTTGGTAATACAAAGGGCTATACCTTTCTTACAAGCATAATCAGGCTCTCGTTTATGTCTTCTCAACTTCAGAGTGTTTCGGATGTTACATTATGTTAACATGCATTTGCAATCTAATTTAACTAATTGAGGGAAACATTTGTGACATTTCATTATTTTAGCATAAATATCAATCACTTTGAATCAGAAAACCTGTTGAAATTATTCAAATGATTCAAAATATGTACAAATACTTGTATAATTTAAGGCAGTGATTCGGATGTTACATGCTGTTAACATTTTACATGTAAGTTTGATGGTTGGAAGTTGAATTAACAAACATGAGATCATTATACAATAGGTATGTTGCCACCATGGACACTCAGAAATTTTTTAATGCAAGGCACAATCATTTATCATTTGCACATAATATAAAATATGCAAAACTGATGTGTAATTAAAACAGCTCATAAATCTGCGTTAACAAATAATTCCCTTGAAATTTGTTCTGTTGTTAAGAGTATTTTTCTTATTGGTTATTTTATTTCCTTTGTTAATTTATAGTTTTATTGGACATAATGAAGCTGTATGAAGCATAATAAGTATTTCTCCTGCTTTATTTCTGGCATATGTGCATAGTGATTCCAATATAGGCCTAACACATGTACATGTATGTATATATTTTATGTTAAAATGATCACTTTTTTATGAAAATGCAGATTTTTTTCAATTTTGAAATAAATGTTTTGATAAAATTGCTATTTAATTATTTTCAATAAGTTTTAGATATCATCTATTGCTAAAATCTTATAAATTTCAGAAATTACAACTTCATTTTGGACTTGTTAACCAAAAATAGGTAACATCCGAAACACATTTTAAATCAAAGTATTTTGCTAGTGTATGGAGAAATACTCAGTGTAAACTGCTTTTCAAATTTAAAATAAATTTCTTAGGAAATGCATATATGTCAGTAATGAAATTATTTGAAAGGAAGTAACCAAATCAATTATATTGCTTTTTATTTTATTTGTTGTGCATAGAGACAATAGATATTGTAGAGCTATTAACTTGTAATTTTTTCCACTAGCAAGGTTTTCAAAGGTGAAATGGAGTCAGCAATATTAGGAAAATGAGAATGTACATCATATTTACTAGAAATTCATATTCATTTACGCGTATATTCTAAAATCTTCTTACAAAGCCCTGTCATTGGCCTCACTTTCCGTTAACATTTTGCCTTGTAACATCCGAAACAAACTTGACATGTTAACGCTTTGCACACTCAAAGAACAAACCCAGGTATGGTAGAAAATATTTCTACTATGGCGTTCCCTTGATTTCCAATCCATTTGACCTTTTCATTTCCTCTCAAATTAAATTTCTTCAATAATATGTCACTCTTTCTGTCTCGGATGTTACATTTGATTCGGATGTTACTATTGTTAACGGAAATGTTGTGTGGCCAACATTTTACATAAAATCAAGAGGAAGTAAAATCATTTTTCATTTAAATACTTGTTGTCATGTCTACTTCAACTTAATAATGAAAATTCAAAGCTGGTATTGTTCTTCACATAATTATAAGACAATATGTATTCTTTCGGATGTTACAAAACTGTTAACGGAAAATGAGACCCATTTAAGTATTGCTTCACCATAATTTGAAAACATTCAACCGATACAAAATGTGCACTTGCAATTATTTATATTGCCCTGAGGCACACATTAAAAGTATTTGTGCATGTTTTACTTGATAAAACAATCACTTAGACTGTGTTAAAAATAGAGCAAGATTGTTAACGGAAAATGTAACGTCCGAAACATAATTTTCAAGTGCTCTAATTTTTTTCATGTTCGAAATTATTTAGGTAAATCTTGTATTTCTTTTATCTTGTACTACTACTAACATGTGTTCATAAAATATTGAAGTGAATTCTCAGAGCTGATCTGGTTTTATTTTGCAAACAAAACAAATTAGCCACTTTTGTTAGGTTTCCAAATTTCCGTTTACAATTGGACATTTGGTCTTGTCACAAGTAAAGAAAGAAAACTGGGACAAATTTTGTTAAGCTATGGGAGATTAGCCTATGTCTACACTACATAAAAATGTAAAAAGTTATCCTGAAATATGTCATGTGTTTCTGCTGGGGTCTCCCAAAGTGTCATTAAGCCTTTTGATACATGTTAAAAAACCAGAGCCGTATACACTTCAGGGTCTAGGTTTTTCTCAGTTCTTTGCATTGCGGCACATTTGAATAGAAGCATATGTCACCGCATCTTTCTACCTATAGTCAGGCTGCACTGAGCCAGTGCTAGCCTGTAATTAACCCTGCCCAGTGAAGATGCCTGTTTGAGCTAGGTTCGCCTCCATTCCTGGACAGCAATACCCCAACCCTCCTTAACCCTAACCCTCACCCTAAACCTAACCGTTATGGGTATTGCAGCCCATTATGGTTGTAAAAGGAAATTGAGCTTCCTGGACATGGAGAAAATTAAACAAGGTATGTTCCCTATTCAAGACAGGTGGATACGCTGCAGAGCAGGGTTGGTGGTTGTCAATTATGTAATGGATGTGGACCAGCAGCACCATATCTCCATTTCCTTTAAATTATACCTCTGCAATCACCTTAATTGCTAGTGCTATATATAAATGCCTAGAAACCCTGTATGGTGTTTTTGGCCAAGTATTTTTTGAACATAAGGGGCTTATTAAGCCCAACACATCAAGGTTGGTTTAGTCTCAGGTATCGTACCCAATGTTTGTAGTATGTTGCGAGGGGGGAGCTTGATCCAAACGGCGTACTGCATGCATGGTGTGCTGTCAGTGGGTAAAAATCAACCAAATCTATAGCAGCAAATTGTAAACAATTATATTTAGTAGCCTCCAAAATAATAATGAAAAAAAGCCCATTTTTGGACTTATAATTATCATAACCATATGCCAGAAGTTTCATGCAGCACTAGTCTTTTAGACCCTATTTTGTTTTTTAATACTATCAATATCAATAGTAAGTTAAATTTGTTAATAATGATTTTTTACAGCCCAAAGACATGCAGAGGAACTTGCTAAGAAACAACATGAGGAAACTCAGGAAGGTAAGACTTGCTTTTATTGGTACCATCCTACTTTCAGTATATAGCATGTTCAGAAGTACCCCTCTTGGTATATAAGTGATTATATAAAGATTTCTAAAGATAGGGATCATTACTATGCAAAAGCACACAAATCCAATAATTCTCATGATTGGATGATGGATGATGTTATTATTCATTATATTTGTTAACTCTCTACCTGAGTCTGTAAATTCTAATTGTAAGTGTGTGATGTATGCAGATGATACAACTCTGTTACTTAGTTCATCTGATCCCAATATTTTGCAACATGATCTTAATGCTAACCTGAATAACATTGCTGATTGGTTCCAGGCCAACAATTTAACTCTAAACATAAAGAAAACTAAACTGATGTTATTTGGTACAAGACAGACTCTTCATAAGTTTAACAATGTTTCTCTTATCTATGAAAATGAAAAAATCAAAAGAATTGAAAGGTATAAATATTTAGGAGTTACCTTTGATTCACAGCTGTCATGGAATGAACATGTTAATTATTTATCTTCTAACATATCTAAGCACATAGGAGTTATTCGTAGAGTAAAGCAACACCTTCCATGGAAAACTGTCAAAATGCTTTCACAAGCCCTTGTTGTTCCTCATTTTGACTACTGCAGTTCTGTTTGGTCAAATTTCAGTGCCTGTCACAATAATGAGCTCCAGAATTTGCATAATAGACTGGCCCGTGATTTACTCTCTGCAGACATCAGAACATCAATAGACAGTATGATGAAAGACCTGGACTGGGTTAAACTTAGCTGTAGATGGGAGCATCAATTTCTTATTTTAACGTTTAAATATAAAATGTCTCACACGAACTGCTCCTGAGTATCTTTCTTCAAACTTTACCTTCACTCATTCTACACATTCCAAATGTACAAGGGGTCAATCTCAAAACAGCACGTTTGTTCCAATATGGAAAACCTCTTCTGGAAAGAAAACTTTCCTTTACAGATCTTCAGTTGCTTGGAACAAGTTTCCTCCCAATCTTCGTATCTATACCATGTATTTAATGCCATGCTGTGTATTTTTGGTATTGATACTGTGTATTTTTAATTATTCTAATTGTGCTTCAGAATGCTGCGCATATCTGGTTTAATCAAAATTTTTGAAGTAATTAGGAGTATATTTTACCACATTGTGATATATTGTTGTACTTAATGCCATTCTGTGTATTTTGATGTATTTTTATTTTCTTTGTACAGCGCATTGGTCCATGGGAAATGCGCTTTATAAGTTCTTTAAAATAATAATAATAAATAATACCGCAAAAAAATGAAGTATCACTTATTTCTGTGCCTTGTACATTAATTGCATTCAAAACAAGTCTTTTAGACCCTATTTTGTCTTTGAATACTTTCAATATCAATAAGTATAATTTGCTTTCATGATTTTTAACAGCCCAAAGACATGCAGAGGAACTTGCTAAGAAACAACATGAGGAAACTCAGGAAGGTAAGACTACTTTTATTAGTACCAGGAATCCCAGGATACCTACTTATAATTATATACCGCCATTTTCCACAAGTTTTGGTGCAGTTTATCGCTATAAACAATGAAAGTTCGGATATTTTAAAGCAGAATTAACAATAATCATTAAACTCTAAATAAAGGGTTGAGTTTATGCTGGCTACTTAAGTGCAATATCAGATATTTATTTAGTAGGGTTGGCCACAGTCAAAAAATTTTTTCTTGCTGAGGTGAAAGGACTTTGGTTGGAGGTTACAAAAATGCATTTCGAAAATTCAGCTGAAGTCCGTTGCCATGGCAACGCCCAATTTGTGTTTTTACAATTTTACCTATTTTGGAGCTAAAAAGTGGAAATTGCCCTTAAAAGGACGCGTTGTTGCCTTAATATGCAAGTTGGTATTTAAAAATAAATTGTAAAATAAAAAAGCCCCATTCTTGTTCTATCTACAAACGAAGTTGTGTTTAGAGATTCGTTTTCTAAATATCAATTTCGGACCTGGCAACACTGCAAGTTTTTCAAATTTGAAAAATGCCATTTTTTACCGATTTTGGCGATACGAAAAATTAACTTTCGCGCCCACCTAGGATGTTGTCGTTATGGTTATTGGTAGAACATACCTTGCCCCCAACATATATAATAAGAACAGCTTGGGGAAATTTATTTCTCTAAGGAAGGTGTTGCCAGAAAAACATACATTTTGTAAAAATTCAAAATTTTCATAAAAAGAAAATTCGCTGCATTTTGCCCACATGTCGTCGGTCGCAACACATAATGGCGTAGAGTTATTTTCCAAATTTTCCGTTTCACATAGTGGCGTATAGGTTTAGAGCTAGCTATTATCATATAATAGTAATCCTTGTTAACTATTAACGATGCAGTTTAATAGTTTGAACCTTAAACTACAATTTCAAATGAAATCGGGACACTGAGAGTTGATAGGGGAGATGTATCGACTCTGTTACTAGTAGCATATCCCTCAAAAACGATTTGCTCGGAAACGTATTTTGTCCTTCACGTACGCCACTATGTGTTGCGACCGACGATGTGATGTAATGTTGTATGTAGAGTCAGTTTATCATCATGGTCAACTATTCTGAATGTTTCGAAACAATAAATGAAGTTTAATTTTAATGCGGTGTTGCCAGATGCCCAAAATTATGAAAGCTACATTACGCAAAATAGCCCAAATAGGTCTAAGTTTTCATGTATCATTAGGAAATAATATTGGAGAAAACCTCGCATTATTTATATCTTATGTGGACACAATGGTGGCTAGGGGTCCGCCTGATAAAGACATTCAATAGGAGACATTATCAGGCAAATTTGGCATAAAGTATTCAGCAGACGCCAAGCCTACCTAGAAGAAAGATAAAACATTTTAGTGGTGGTAGGTGGAAGGGGGGGGGGGTGGATTTCCCATGATATACACATCACCCCCAGCGAATAAGATTCGAACTTGTTAGTTCTGAATCAATTTGATTTTTTTTTTAATGCATTTTTACTGGGGTTGGGGTAGGGGGGGCGGGAAACCTTGCCCCTATGACACTTCGTCACTGAAGCTTATGGCATCAGTTTATTGTCATCGTCGGTGGGGGGGGGCTAAACCAACCTGATCAGATTAGTAGGCCAATTATATGACTCAACAGTTCAACTCAGTATCATGTACAGTATCATGTACATATTTCGCGACAACGCTGTCGAATTCGGCACTAGAGATATTCCCACTGATAAGAGTTTGGAAAAGAAAATGGTCGAAAATCATTTTAAAAACTACTCGATGCTATCTCACCTGTGGACTGTGGTTATACAATACATGCAATAGGTGATCCTAATTTTAGCTACAAAGTATGGGCAATTTTTCAGCACGCTCAAAGACCATCGATCATTTTAATCTTTCTTCAGGGGAATGATTTTGTCTCAAAGTAGTTCCGAGAAGGGGGTACGGGTTTCACTATGAAAGTCACTATTGAAATACATGCGCTGGTCCTAAGGAGATACCCTAGGGACAACATGACCATCTCTTCTTTTACATAAAATTATAAAATGAAATCATACACACATTTTGGGTGCCAATTCGTACACAATTTGCCTAAATTTTAAGTTTTATATGGAACTACTAACGGCATTGCACGCACGCCATTGTAAGGTTATCTTTCAGTGTGCTGGGTGCTCAGACAAGAAATCGCGCGCCAGACAGTGTCTGCCGAGGATCTTGAAATTTGTATTTGCAATTAAACTCCCATTATTTTGCTTTAAAGTGGGGGGGGGGGACTTGGAACATAATTAGGCCTTCTATGAAAAAGATCAAAATGAAATTAAATAGTACTTTATTTTCAGTAATAATCACTTTTCTTTTAACGCTTTTAGAATAATAACCTTTGCATGCTCTATTACTAAAACACCGATCCACAGAAGGACATTTGTTTTATTAAATTTCCACTTTTTCTCATTTTCTACTATATAATACTCATACGCGCGAGATTCAAACATTCTAATAATAGGCTTATTATTCACTAAAGGCAAAAAATGAAGATGATCAGTGACTCTATTACCCCCAGATGAAATGAGGCACATTTTACTCAAAAGTTTTGCTGGCATATCTGTCAGGAGTATCTCCATTTATTTGTAAACCAGAATTGGATTTAACTTCAGCTTATCCAATAAAATACGGACCCAAAGGGTACCGTTATAATACATCAAACTTGGCTTAACTTTTCAAGAGAAAATTTCTCCAGAGAAGTTTACATACATTTATTGAGTCAATCCTTTAATATAAATTCCTTAGAAAAGTGCATATACATTAATCCTACTTTCCTGAAGCCGGAAACATTCAGGAAAGTAATCTGATATTTGACATATTTCGCTCAACTTCTCATGCACTATTTCTCAAATTTATTAGTTACTTAATTATTACTATTTGTAAACACTTATACAATTACCTATGGTGATCCAATTATTTTCATATAATTGGATTCAAGATTAAATTTGTGGCCCTGTCCCTTTTTTACCGCCACAATTTCTGACCTGGATAATCTTTACTTTCCCCCTAAATACAGACCCTGTCCCCGTCTACACACAGTGTTTGCTCACCCGTGAAGATACGGGCCCTCCCGGAATTTCCCGAGCCAATTCCTAAATTACTCGCCCGTAAGATACGGGGCCCTCCCGGTAATTTCCCGAGCTCATGCCTACACTACTTACCCGTAAGGTACGGAGCCTCCCGGAACAAAGTGTGGCCCAACTTCTCGCAGAGAAGTTAACCCAACTTAATTCCTTGTATAAGATACGGACCCTCCAGGAAATTTCCCGGCCCTTTTGCACACACACAAGTGTGGCCCAATCTTATCTTATCATAGATAAGTTAACCAAAATTAATTCCTTGTAAGATGCATAAATGAAATGCAATGAAAAATGAATGAATGAATGAAAATGAATGAATTTAATACGTGGCCAACTTCTCAGAGAGAAGTTAACCCAAGTTAATTCCTTGTACAATACATTTTAAATGCATGAAAGAAATGAATGGATGAAAATGAATTAATGAATATGGGGCCCTCCAGGGTATTACCCCGAGCCCTTTTGCGCACACGCAAGTGTGGCCCCACTTCTTGTCTCGCAAAGAAGTTAACCAAAATTCCTCGTAAGCTACGGGGCCCTCCAGGGAATTTCCTCGGCCCCTTTGCACACATGCAAGTGTGGCCCCACTTCTCTTTCGCATAAGTTAATCCAAAATAACCTCAAAGATACGGGGCCCTCCGGGAATTTCCCTGGCCCACACACAAGTGTGGCCCAACTCCTCTCCTTGCAGAGAAGTTAACCCAAATTAATTTCATGTAAGATAGAGACGGGGCCCTCCAGGGTATTCTCAAGCCCTTTCCACACTCGCCAAGTGTGGTCCAACTTTTTAAAGAAGTTAACAGCAATGTATTAACCAACAAGCTACAGAACCCTTTTTAAAGGGATTTCCTGAACACCTAGATCTGTATACCCAAATGTGGCCTAACCTCTCCAAGAGAAGTTAAAATGTGCACTTATTGAATCCTCTCCCTTGGTCAGCTTAACCGCCCTCTTCCTGGTAATTTGCCCATGCCCAGAAGCTACCATTAAAACGCAGACTGCAATACCCTTTAGGTCTATGTACCTCTAAACCCGTGCGATATCGATGCCTTCCCAGCCAACTAATGCTCCCAAGTGACTGTCCATAAAGGTATTGAATACTGGGATATGACCTAAATTTTTGGGTGTGGTGGGTGGGAAAATTTTCTTCACATTGGAGATCCAACCTTCTCCTTCCATGACAGATAAAAATGTGCCTAATTCTTGACCCACTGGCAGTGTCAGAGGGTTATTAACCACTTCCCATTGGCTACTTCAAACAATAGACCTTAAACATCATTGGTCCTTATACACCTGCTTATATAAAGCCATTACTAGGCAACCAATCAATAAATCAATCATATTGATTTGTCCAAGCACAAGCTATGGACCAGGGCTAGACTCTTTCACAGGAGGTAAATTTGTTTATTGTATGGATACAATAAACTTTATTACCCCCAGATGAAATGAGGCACATTTTACTCAAAAGTTTTGCTGGCATATCTGTCAGGAGTATCTCCATTTATTTGTAAACCAGAATTGGATTTAACTTCAGCTTATCCAATAAAATACGGACCCAAAGGGTACCGTTATAATACATCAAACTTGGCTTAACTTTTCAAGAGAAAATTTCTCCAGAGAAGTTTACATACATTTATTGAGTCAATCCTTTAATATAAATTCCTTAGAAAAGTGCATATACATTAATCCTACTTTCCTGAAGCCGGAAACATTCAGGAAAGTAATCTGATATTTGACATATTTCGTTCAACTTCTCATGCACTATTTCTCAAATTTATTAGTTACTTAATTATTACTATTTGTAAACACTTATACAATTATTTATGGTGATCCAATTATTTTCATATAATTGGATTCAAGATTAAATTTGTGGCCCTGTCCTTTTTTACCGCTAAACAAATTTATGGCACAGAAATTTGCCCAACCCCCCTTTTTTTTTTTTTTTTTTTTTTCACTTGTGATTCTATAAGCCTCCTCATGAACCCTAGCTATCCTTTTTGACAGCTTAATTCCCTAGGCTTATTAACGGCGTTAAAAACCTTTACAGAATCACTTGAAAATGTGCGCCCTTGATGTCATTGACAAACACAAGGATATTTTAGATAATTTATCTCAACCTTACAAGACACCTTTTGTGTAAGGAAGAGGTACGAGCTGCAAACCTGTGCCTATTTTTGTTTGTGCACCAAATTCCTGAGTTTATCCTCCCCTATGTACAACATATACTATACTTGTAGATTTTAGACTTACTTGTTAAGGCTTTGGGCCTAAGAAAAAACAATCGTGGTAGCAGCGGGCTACGAAAACTCGAAAACTCCTATTATATTTTTGGGAGAAAAATTGAGAACGTAGGATGACCCCTGGCTTACTACCCCATGGCACCCTGGTGATTGAATTCCTCCTATTATGAAGCCTAATTTCCCTGTGCACCCTTGCACCTCGATACCTTTACCATGCTGGCAAGTTGAAGGCTTGCGCAACAGCTTATCCTAAGCTTAATCACTGACGCCCCGCCTGAGCCCGTGCGATTGACTCCTGCTGACGTAACAAGCAAAATGCTGTTTTCGCCAATGCGCAGAAGGCACTCAATTGTATATATTTTTATTCACTAGTTATAAATGTAGTTATGAAGTGAGCAGGCCGACTATTAATTAGCTGGGCAATTATTTCCAAATGTGCACAGTACTACTGCCCAGGAAGTGAAGTAAAGTAAATTGACTCCATAACAGTGATCATTGTAAGGGCGTAGAGCATTCAATGTATAATAAAAGATAGAAATGGCAAGAATGATACTAGCGAGTTAGGCTACCTGCGGTGCCTAACTCAATAATTACACACAATATGGCAACTTTTCTTTGGCTGCGAAGCCAACCCATTTTGCATACCAGTATCTACGTATCGATCATTTGTTCCCAAAGAATGAGATTGTCGGACATTGTAACGATATAATTAATGGCATTCAATGGTCATATATTGCTCAGACAACATCATATCATTGGCAAAAGCTAATGTTTTGAGGACAATGAAAATAAGACGTTTAAAATTGATATTCTGCAAAACCAACTTAAGCGATGAGTTCCTTCGAACAAGACAGATTTGACCTAGAAAAAAGTTGACATCGTGAATTGACTGTGCCTGCTTTGCCAAAAGGGACTATAAACATTCTCAATGCACATAACGATACTGTTGTTGTTCACACAAATTTTTTGAAGATATGGATAAATCAGCCGCTTCTTTTTCTTATATATTAGTCAATTGTGATATTACAATTCATATGTATATCAATATCATAATAAATATTTGGGCTAAAGATAAAAAATATAAAAAATTATATTAATTTCAGCGCGATCAATCTGAGACTAGCATATAAACAATGTTCAGTCCACAAACTGGTGTACCTGATTTCCCTGTGCAATATTGCAATGCTACTTTATTATAGTTTCAGTTGGATGAAATATTACAAAGCGAACACATAGTAACAATACTGTGTGAGGCTTGTTTCCGAAATGAGAACAAAATAGTCTGCATATTGTTATACAGCATTGTCATGGTAAATAATATATAGTACAACTCATTGTTGCAGCAACCATGTGGCTAATGTCAAACTTGTCAAAGTGATTGTGATTGTGTCACACAGGTATTAAATGAGAGTATGATATAGTGTCCGCTTCATTTACTTACATAGTCAGCCGGCTACCTTGAAAATTAATTCCGCTTCAAACGGGGGACGAACCCGTACGAACTTCACCCACGCAATTTCTCTTTTTTCCAGGAGAAATATGCATAAAAACTTGCAACAAGTGTCAACTTGTAATTTAATAATTATTCTCCTCGATAGAGATGAACTTGTTTTTGCAATAGACCTGCCCTTTAATACATAATGTTCGCATTGTACACTGAAAGTGTTCCCGTCCCACTTTGTCTTGTCCTGCCATACGCTTGCTTCGGATATCATTAGATGTGGTCTAAATGGTCCAAATAATGTCCAGAAATGTATTACATGTATATCATTCTTTATATCTTCTCCGTCATGTAGCCTCCATTATTAACTGCGACCACCAATATGTTGATTCGACCAGAAATAAATCAGAAAAAGAAAACAGAAACTGGGAAGCAACTTGCCAGTCAACCTTACCGCTATGCAAAATTCCTATTTCATTTCGCCGTTACTACACAAAATTCCTTATCCTAGGAATGAGAGGGACAGGAATTTCCTTACTGTTTAAGTTACCCGGAAGTTACCCAGACATAGAACAGGAATTTGTTATTTCTATTTGATTTATTATGGTACCTAAATAACCTGATGAAATGCAATATGCTTCCAACTTCCCGAAACCGATTTAATTGATCTTGTGAGTTGCCTGGTGAATTGTTAACTTTCAATGGGATCATTCTCCAAGCCTCATGAATACCAACATTGAATGACCTCCCATTGATCTCCCAAATTACTACTTCACTTGATGTTACTCAAATCCTGCCGCGTTCCCCATTTCCCCTGTCTTACATGTACATACTAGACTCCAGATGCCCTTGAGTAAAGCCAACATCTTGAACATTTTTAACCTCCTATGCTACGTACCTCTTTTTTACCAAGCTCCGTAAACACCGATACTATTATCTATTGCCTGAATCTGCTGGAACCCCTTTATCGAGTTGCGTGACCATCTGACCTTTATACAATGTCTTCAGGTGACCCTGATAAGCCTGACCTGACCCAAGAAACTGACTTTGACTGCTCCTCCATTTCCCCAAGTTCCATGAAAAACTCCTTGAGCCTTCTTATTTTGCCCTCCAATTACCTCAAATTCCAATCCCATATTTTTCAACAATCCATACCTTCTGACCTACATTATGACCTTGAACTTCTTAACCATAAACGCTCAGAAAAGAAAGGCTCATGCTTCCCTGTCTGAACAAAATCCTTAAGCACCACAAACTTCAACAGTCATAAAATGAAATGTCACATGCAATTGTTAACCAGTTCTGCAAAAATCCAACAGTCGGATAACGGTGGGACAACCTATGGCGATCTGACCACGAATAACCCCAAACTAACCCTAACCAAATTTCATGAACCTACTAAATTTTTATTTTTTTTCCAGTTTCCGTGGTCACCCCCCAATTTCATGAACCAACGACCCTCCATGGTGTTTGATTGACCCCTAATGATCTCCCGTTGACCTTGACCTCTGTTTGCCCTGTTGGGTGTTCGCTCTGCAAATTTATTTTGAATTCATTCAAAACAGGGAAAAAAAAAAAAAAAAAAAAAGGGTATTTATATGATATCTCATGCCCCTGTCGATCTTATGAATGCATCTAATTACCTATACATTCACTAATTTGGTAATGTGGCAGTGGCACCCCTTTTAAATGTTTCCTTGCCCAGTTCTCCAAAACCCTGGCTCCAAGGCACCCCTTTAATTGAAGGCACAAACTTCACCCTAGCCAAAATGTTTGATTACCAAACCAATATAAAATATTGTCTGGGTGCTTAGTCAAGTACTTCATTGTTTGATATATTCTCTCTACCTGACAATATGAATTATTCATGCCACAAATAATTTGCCCAATATTTTATTGTTATCCGATTCATTTTTTTTTTTTTTTTCCAAGCCACACTGTCATGATCACATCCTGGGTTGATTGCCTGACAAATTCTCCCTACCTGACACACACTATGACTTATTCATGCCCCCAATAATTTGGCCAGTATATTTTATTTGAGATCTCATTCAAATTTTTGATCCAGTGGATCACATGATTGCAACTAATTAAATATTCCTGAATTCTGACAAAACAATTATCACATCAGCAGTGGCACCTGCACCTTTTTAATTTTGCCACGCCCATGTTTTCCAAGGCCCCTCCCTAGCCAATTCGATTACCCAACCAAATTTCCCTACCTAAACCATCCAAATTATTCAGGATACTAATCGTCCATTTTTTTATTTATTTATTTATTTTTATTTTTTCCATTCATGATAATTTTTATCTCTCGTACACAAAGTAAAAGGATGTTATGATCACATGATCGCAACTAATTAATCACTCATGAATTTGAAATTGATCAAGAGTAGGGCCTACTTATTCCAGCAACTTTGCAAGTAGTGGAGTATCAGAACTTGATAGAGTCCATGTTTATAATTAATTTTAACTTTACTTAAAATTTGCTCACCCCGCTTCGACGTCCATGTCCAAGCAAGTATCCATATTAGTACATAATCACAGTTGTTTCACCGTTGTTTGCCCAGCTGGTCTTCCCAAATTGCAATACTTGATCCCAACACACAGATTTCGCCATCGTCAGACCATGATCGACAAATCGATCCATCATACCTTGTACCTTGTAGAATTTCTCCCCGTAGACCTCCTCGTGGAAGTGAAACACAGGGCTGACGAGAGTGTGGGCGCTAATGTTTACTTCTGGTCGTCATGTCGTGAGGTCTGGTCCACTTCTGAAATAGCTTGTTTAAAGGGTTCAGTTGTTTTGATGTCTACAGTCGATTGGGGTAATTGGTTCCAAGATGATTTTGTTAGGGGGATAATGATGTAGCGAACTGGCTTGTTGTGATGAAATTAGAGTTGCTCTGGTATTGTTGGTTGTGCGTCCGTCTTGGTCTGTCAACTTTCTTGGTGGTGTATTTATTCAATTCAAGCTCAAATCCACCATGAATTATTTTGTGAAAAGCACATAAACGTTGCTTTTCACGTCTCTGCTCCAAAGTGTTCCAATTTAAGGTTTGAAGCATATTGTTCACACTTGATTTTCTTCCATAGTCTCCTAAGACAAAGCGTGCAGCGCATCTTTGCACCATTTCGAGGAGTTTTGTGTTTTCTTTTGTGACTGGATTACATGCTATCGAGGCATACTCGAGGTGTGGTCTAACCAAGGTTAGATACAGCTTCTCTTTAACACCTTTGGAGCAGTTATAAAAGTTCCTCCTGATGAAATTGAGCACTTTTGTTGCCTTAGTAGAAGCATGTTTTGTTTGCTTGTTCCATTTGAGATTGTTTTCAATATGCACGCCTAGATACTGATGATTTGTAACTTCTTGAAGATGTTCCCCCATCATGGTGTAGTTTGCACTCCCTGGAGTTCTTTGTCTTGATATTCTCATGACATTGCATTTTGCGGCATTGAACTTCATGCCCCATTTATCAGCCCAATTTACCAGGCTATTCAGGTCTTGTTGAAGAGACTCTTCATCCTTCTGGTCTGAGATGGTACGGTAGATAATGCAATCATCAGCGAATAATCTTGCCGCCGCTTTTACGGAGTCCGTGATGTCATTAATAAAGAGTATGAACAGGTGAGGCCCCAATACTGTGCCTTGTGGGATACCACTCAATACAGGCATCCAATCTGATGTTTTCCCATTCACAACAGTCCTTTGGTGACGGTTTGTGAGAAAAGATTCAATCCAGTTGAGCGTTTTATTTCTAACCCCATAGTAGTTTAGCTTCTGTAATAGCCTCACGAAAAGCGGAACTACATCGAATGCTTTGCTAAAATCAAGTATAGCAATATCACAAGTCTTTTTGTCGTTGTGTGCTTCAGTCAGGTCGTGAATCGTGGCGATTAACTGCGATTCGCACGATGTGCCGCTTCTAAAAGCGTGTTGGAAATCAGTGATGATTGAGTTTGCTGTTAAATACTTCATAAGTTGGCTGTCCAGGATATGCTCCATCAATTTACAACACACGCAGGTTAGTGAAACCGGCGTAATTTGCAGGGTCACTCTTTGAGCCCTTTTTAAAGATGGAAGCTATATTTGCTCTGCGCCAGTCTTCTGGTAAAATACCCTGGTCGTATGATTGTCTAAAGATGAAGCTAAGAACAGGTGCAATTTGTTCAGCAGCCAGCTTTAAAGCTCTGTTTGGGATTTTGTCAGGTCCTGTGGCCTTTGAAATGTCTATGTCTTTTAGCAGTTTCGCGATGCCATTCACAGAAAAGTCAATATCAGGCATGTCCGGAAATGGGCTTTTTTGCATGCTAGGAATATCATTGTCCTCCCTTGTGAAGACACTTTGGAATTGATTCGCTAAGGCTTCAGCTTTCCCTTGGTCGTCAGTCACAGTCTGGTTGTTAATCTTCAGGCTTTGAACACCAACATTATCTTGCGACGGGTCTTGATGTATTTCCAAAATTCTTTGTTTCCTGCTTCAGAAATATCTGCGATATGTGCACGCTTGGCTTTCCTTAGTTCTTTGTTAACCTCGGTTTTGATTTTCTTGTATTTTTCCCATCTTCCAACACCTCCAAGTTTCTGTGCTTTATTATAATACCTCTCTTTCTTCCTACAAAGTTTTAGGAGTCTTGTTGTGAGCCATGGGACACGAGGATTGCCAGACACCATTTTAGTTGGAACATTTTCATCAATCAAGTTGCACATAGAGTCTCTGAAGGAGCACCAATTTTCCTCAACGGACTTGGACTCTGGTTGAGAATTCAGAAATTTGTCTGCAAAGTCATGGGCGTCCTTCTGAAATTTTTCTTCATCCATTTTCTTCCACAGATGTATTTCTCTCGGTGGTTTTGATGGAATGGGTGCCTTAATATTGAATTCAGCAACAACTGCACCGTGATCAGAAAAGCCAGAGTGCGGCTGAATATTCCTCACAAGTGACGGGTGCGTGGTGAAACAAAGATCTAAAATGTTTTCAGTTCCATTTGCAGCACGACGTGTGGGGAACATAACCAGTTGTTCTAATCCAAAATCATCAGCAATGTTTATGATCTCTTGTTGCAGAGAGTTGGTTGGAATGATGGGCGATTTCCATGTCATTTTGGGTAAATTGAAATCACCCCCTAAAATTATATGAGGGGATTTATTTTCTTCAGAAATCTTTACTAACGAGTCATTCAGGTTTTTAAAGTCAGTAGTCGCTGTCTGCGATCTATAATATGATCCAATGAACATACTGGTACCATCAACAAGCAATTGGCACCATGTTATTTCACCGTGACAGTTCTCTCCATTAAGATCTGGTCGTTCAAGTCTTGGTATGGTGTCTTTTGTTGCAATGAAAACTCCTCCACCCCTTGTGTTCTTTCTATCATTTCTGGTTACTTGGAAATGGCTGGGAAAAATTTCTGCTGATGCAACACTGCCATCAAGCCATGACTCAGATCCCAGGATGATATCCGGCTTTCAAATTATCAAATGCAGCAAGGTCCGCGGTTTTGTTATTTATACTTTGAAAGTTTGCAATGACTATTTTAACAACATTACCAAATTTCTTTGGAGGTCTACGAGGATTTTGATTCACAGTACAATTGTCAGCATCACATGCGTTTTTTCTGTTTCCAGCATTACGCTTATTTTCAATGTCTTTTTGTTTAACTGTCTTCCTTGTCCTAGTCAGTTTAGGGCTCGAGGTTTTATTTGCAGAGACCGAGTTCGTCCCAGAAATTAATTTGGTATCAAACTCAGCTTCCTCCTCTAAGTCGCTCAAAATATCAAAAGGATTGTGGCTCAGGCTACATTCTAATGACACGCCTGGCAGAGCAATGTTTAATAACTCACAGGTCGGGCAGAACCAAACTACCTCTGAATTGTTCATGTGGTATTCATAAGATGTATCAGTTACTCCCAGTACAGCTGTTGTGAGACCAGTTATTACAATGGCTACAAAGCATTCCCTTGTCAGCATTTTTTGACGGCACGATCACACATAGTACATGGGTGCTTGGGCTTTCTTCCTCTTTTAGCTGGCCCTGGGTTTTGTTCAATATCACCTGCTAAAATGTTTACAATCAGAATGGCTGCATATGTGCCGCTTTGGTAGTTTTGAGATAACATTTTTCGTATGCGAAGACCCTACCAAATCTCTGGTCGATAGCACAATAATATGAAATGTAATACTGGGTGGGTAGACTTATACTTGGTATTTCAACTTGATAACATAATGGCTGGCGCCAATATCAATATAAAATGGAAAATTCCTACCGTGAAAGTGAGTTCCTACTTCATTCCTAGGGTTGGCAAGCTTTGAGGCAGTCAGTAAAAATCCAATGGCTGAATAAAATCCCGATGATAAAAACAACATGGCTTCCGGTAGTGCGTAAAATGGCGCGAAAATTTAAATGAGTGATCCTCCCAAGACTTTCAGATTTCCATCAAAATATGTGACGTGTCATGTCAAAAGGAGACACTTTTGGGCAGGTTATGAATTTTGAGGTTTTTACATATCTTAAATGTAGAGATATTTTGCTCCACAACGCCGTTTTCCCCAATGAAATCGGACATTCCTAAGCGAAGATATTGAGTTCGGAAGTTGTGGTATTATAAAATTGGAAATTGAGATATCGGCCTTTAAAAATATTATTGACACAGTTGAGAGTAGGAATTACCTGGAATAATGTCTCAAAAATACAAGATGCCAGTTATATTCGGTCTGAAACTATCAGACAATATTTTTAACATTAATAACATCACAAATTCGCAACAAACCCAAATTGTGAAAAAATCACCCCAGGCAGATTTTTGGTTATTTCTCCATTTACGATCCTGCCCAAAAGTGTCTCCTTTTGACATGACACGTCACATATAACCTCAATAACATCAAACAGTGCTCCACAATGTTCACAAAAGTAGATTTTACACGATAATTGTAAAAATAACGAAGATGTGCGAGTAAAAAGGGGGAATTTAAGGCTGTGAAATTCGGATGATAAAACAACGCGACGTGACTTCCGGTAGTATGTGGTAGTGTGGCTAATTTCCGACGAATGATCCTCACAAAGTCTTTCCAATTTCCACCAAAATAGATTCTCAATAACATCAAAAAGTGCTCCACAGTGTTCACAAAAGTCAATTCCACGCGATAATTGTAAAACCAAACTAATAAATGCGAGTAAAAGGGAAACTTAAAGGGATAAAAGTCCAGCTCGGAGAGCTCTTTCAAAACACGTCCACTCTCGTCAGTGTCGCTCGCTTAAAAGCTTGCTGTGACTCGCTGCTAACTGCTGCATTGATGCTTGAATGGGGTTTCATTTACACCTCCATATAATTCCATTTCTGCTGAAAGATTCAGCATTCGGTAATTAACAGCCTTAATTGCAGCAGACTTTACTGGATGAGCGATGTCTTGCCTTCCCGATCGGTTCAAAATTCTGCACCTCTAAATTTCAAAAATCCATCAAGGTGCTAAATATTTTGTATTCCCATGACGGCTGCCATTCCTGTCATCAGTGTTTCTAGACACTAGTTGCCAACATATTTGCGATCATGCTTCCTTCGCTCAGAATAATTTATAGCTATTTCTAACTACCTCTGATTATATCATGTTATAAAAGCAAATACTATTTCCTTGAAAAGAATAAGTTTTCCCTTACATGGAAATAATTCTGTGTTAAAAATTTTCTTCACATTGGAGATCCAACCTTCTCCTTCCATGACAGATAAAAATGTGCCTAATTCTTGACCCACTGGCAGTGTCAGAGGGTTATTAACCACTTCCCATTGGCTACTTCAAACAATAGACCTTAAACATCATTGGTCCTTATACACCTGCTTATATAAAGCCATTACTAGGCAACCAATCAATAAATCAATCATATTGATTTGTCCAAGCACAAGCTATGGACCAGGGCTAGACTCTTTCACAGGAGGTAAATTTGTTTATTGTATGGATACAAAAAACTTTATTGTAATATAATAATGCTTGGTTTTTCCCATATCGTTTTGCAATGATGTCAGGCAACTTCTTTTATGTAGAAAATCTGTGTACTTATTACGTAACTTAATGTAAAGTAAATAAACAGAAAAGTCAAACTGATTCCATTAGGAAATAATATTGGAGAAAACCTCGCATTATTTATATCTTATGTGGACACAATGGTGGCTAGGGGTCCGCATGATAAAGACATTCAATAGGAGACATTATCAGGCAAATTTGGCATAAAGTATTCAGCAGACGCCAAGCCTACCTAGAAGAAAGATAAAACATTTTAGTGGTGGTAGGTGGAAGGGGGGGGGGTGGATTTCCATGATATACACATCACCCCAGCTTAATAAGATTCGAACTTGTTAGTTCTGAATCAATTTGATTTTTTTTTTTAAATGCATTTTTACTGGGGCGGGGTAGGGGGGGGGGGGGCGGGAAACCTTGCCCCTCTGACACTTCGTCACTGAAGCTTATGGCATCAGTTTATTGTCATCGTCGGGGGCTAAACCAACCTGATCAGATTAGTAGGCCAATTATATGACTCAACAGTTCAACTCAGTATCATGTACAGTATCATGTACATATTTCATGACAACGCTGTCGAATTCGCACTAGAGATATTCCCACTGATAAGAGTTTGGAAAAGAAAATGGTCGAAAATCATTTTAAAAACTACTCGATGCTATCTCACCTGTGGACTGTGGTTATACAATACATGCAATAGGTGATCCTAATTTTAGCTACAAAGTATGGGCAATTTTTCAGCACGCTCAAAGACCATCGATCATTTTAATCTTTCTTCAGGGGAATGATTTTGTCTCAAAGTAGTTCCGAGAAGGGGGTACGGGTTTCACTATGAAAGTCACTATTGAAATACATGCGCCGGTCCTAAGGAGATACCCTAGGGACAACATGACCATCTCTTCTTTTACATAAAATTATAAAATGAAATCATACACACATTTTGGGTGCCAATTCGTACACAATTTGCCTAAATTTTAAGTTTTATATGGAACTACAACGGCATTGCACGCACGCCATTGTAAGGTTATCTTTCAGTGTGCTGGGTGCTCAGACAAGAAATCGCGCGCCAGACAGTGTCTGCCGAGGATCTTGAAATTTGTATTTGCAATTAAACTCCCATTATTTTGCTTTTAAAGTGGGGGGACTTGGAACATAATTAGGCCTTCTATGAAAAAGATCAAAAATGAAATTAAATAGTACTTTATTTTCAGTAATAATCACTTTTCTTTTAACGTTTTAGAATAATAACCTTTGCATGCTCTATTACTAAAACACCGATCCACAGAAGGACATTTGTTTTATTAAATTTCCACTTTTTCTCATTTTCTACTATATAATACTCATACGCGCGAGATTCAAACATTCTAATAATAGGCTTATTATTCACTAAAGGCAAAAAATGAAGATGGTCAGTGACTCTATTGTAATATAATAATGCTTGTTTTTCCCATATCGTTTTGCAATGGAATCTAGTCAATCCAGTCAAATCACAGTCTATTATTATAAATCATTTTATCATAATTTTCACCTGTTTTGATTGTTTGGAAACAAAAAAGTTCATCATATCATACAGTGTTGCCAGATGCCAAAAAGGTACAATTCTGGTTTACCCTGTGCACCCTGTGTTTTTAATACCATTTTTGGTTTACAGTGCGCACTCTATTTTCATAAACAGATAAAAGGAAATTTTTTCCAATTTGCCCCGAATTTAGTACATGTGATGTAATGAATTGTATGTAGAGTCACGTTATCACCATGGACAACTATTCTCTATGTTAACTTGCAGTGTTGCCAGATGCCTAAACTATGAAAAATAGGACCAGTTTTTATGCATGATAAACAATTTCTTTGATGATGCATCTAGGGGGGGGGGGCTGAAAAAAATGACCAGAAATTTTCCTGGGAAAATTGAGTTTATATGCTTTTCTATGGGGTTGACCCATAATTTTCATGTCAAAAGGGGGGCACTGAAATTTGTGAGGTCTGTAAAGGGGGCCCTGAAAAATTTTCGCAATGAAATGTTTTTGCATCATGCCCCCCCCCTTACAAGTGTTTGTGAACGGTCCCCTGTTTTCAGACGAAAATTTGTATGTTGTTACAAGGAATTCAAAATAATTTTATCATCAAGGGACCCACATAGAGGAATACGACATCGATCGTGGAGCCAATCTGCATTCTGTTGCCTGCAAAGCCGAAGATCAGAATGAAATTCTGAAACGACCATGACCAGACATTTTTCTTAATTTCTTGGTAAACTTAATACGTATTAAAAACACCAAATTGCAGTCACAAAATTGATAATATTAGTAAATCACCAAAGCGAATGGTAACAAAGGTATGCGGAAACGAACTGCATTATCAATAACAAAGTATGTGCCCAACGATTTGTCTTTGGCATGTCGCTTTTTTGAAATATCACCAAAAATGTTAAATTTTGGGAAAAACACCCCAAAATTGAGAACAAACACGAACCATTCAAAATAAATACATAATTATTCACACTCGGCGGCCCAGCCACTACCTGCTGCTGTGATTTGGGGTAACTCGTTGCTTCAAGTACATCAAGTATGTCTTGTTAAACTCAAACTTATGTTCTGGGAACACTTTTTGATCAAATACCTGGTCATATAATCATGAAATTGGAACACTGGTAAAGAGTGTATGTGTATTGAAAAGATTTGATTGGCCAATTTCTTTTCCAACTTTTCAGCAATATCTGAAATGAAAATGAAAATTAGCGATACTGAGGACTTATATTAAAGTAATGAAATTACAATTTTGTTTGTAAACATGTTTACTGGAAAGTTTATGTCAATGTTAAAGTGGTTAAGGAACTGGAATGAGCGTTTTGAGCGCTTCGACAGCATTTTTGTGGGACATATGAGAGCACATCAGACATATCGAATTGCATTCTGAATACGAAGAATGTCTTTCTGATATCAAATAATTTTCATTTTATGAAATTCACGATATAATACAAATTTTATGACAAATTATTAAAATTTGGAGATATAACAGCCCTCGAAGTAAATTTTATAAATTTAAGGATATAGTCTTAAAGTGTATGTAACTGGGAGGAAAAGCCGACGATCAATTGAAAATTTTGACCTTTCATATTGAAGATATGGATTTATTTCCCAAAAAGTCCTAATTTTTTTGTGTTTTGGGAAAAAATCCATATCTTCAATACGAAGGTCAAAATTTTCAATTGATCGTCGGCTTTTCATCCCACCTACATACACTTTAGGTAGAAATCATCAGATTTATAAAGTTTACTTGAGTACTGTTAAATATCAAAAATATCAATTTTAATGATTTGCCATAAAATATGTATTACATTGCTAATTTCAAAAATTAAAATTATTTGATATCAGAAGGCCATTCTTCGTATTCAGAATGCAATTCGATATGTCTGATGTGCTCTAATGTCCCACAATAGATACTGTCCAAACGTTCATACCCCTTCCTTTAAGTAAAGTACAAGGTTTAAAAAGCTCTGAGATTGTATGGCATGTATGGTGTATTTTTTCAAAATCCTCCAATGTCTGCTAGTATTTGGCATCTGGCAACACTATGTTAAACATTCACAACTGACAAACAGATAGGTTAACATGGTTAAAGGGTCATATCGTAATTTATTATAAATTAATTGTATTTTAGATGCATCATCAAAGAAATTGTTTATCAAAAAACTTGTCATATTTTTTTTATAGTTTAGGCATCTGGCAACACTGCATTAAAATTAAAGTTTCAAAACATAGAATAGTTGTCCATGATGATAATGTGACTCTACATACAATTCATTACATCACATGTACTAAATTCGGGGCAAATTAAAATTCCTTTTATGAAAATATGGTGCCCAGGGTTAACCAGAATTGTATATATCTTTTCTACTTTTTGGCATCTGGCAACACTGTATGATGAACTTTTTTGTTTCCAAATATTCAGAACAGGTGAAATTATGATAAAATGATTGATAATAATAGACCGTGATTTAACTGGATTGACTAGATTCATACATGAAAACTTAGACCTATTTGGGCTATTTGGCGTAATGTAGCTTTCATAATTTTCGGCATCTGGCAATACCGCATTAAAATTAAACTTCATTTATTGTTTCAAACATTCAGAATAGTTGACCCTGATGATAAACTGACTCTACATACAACTCATTACATCACATGTGCTAAATCTAGTGCAAAATGCAGCAAATTTTCTTTTTATGAGAATTTTGAATTTTTACAAAATGTATGTTTTTCTGGCAACACCTTCCTTAGAGAAATAAATTTCCCCAAGCTGTTCTTATTAGATATGTTGGGGGCAAGGTATGTTCTAACAATAACCATAACGACAAAATCCTAGGTGAGCGCAAAAGTTATTTTTTTTCAGATCGCCAAAATCGGTAAAAATGGCATTTTTCAAATTTGAAAAACTTGCAGTGTTGCCAGGTCCGAAATCGATATTTAAAAAACGAATCTCTAAACACAACTTTGTTTGTAGATAGAACAAGGATGGGGCTTTTTTATGATACAATTTATTTTTAAATACCAACTTGTATATTAAGGCAACGAGGCGCCCTTTTAAGGGCAATTTTCACTTTTTAGCTCCAAAATAGGCGTAAAATTGTAAAAACACAATCGGGCCGCTGCCATGGCAACGGACTTCAGCTGAATTTTCGAAATGCATTTTTGTAACCTCCAACCAAAGTCCTTTCACCTCAGCAAGAAAAAATGTTTTGACCGTGGCCAACCCTACTAAATAAATATCTGATATTGCACTTAAATATTACCACCTAATTTGAGTATTTTTTTAATGTATGGGTCCTGACTATCTCACACGTATAAAACGTCAACCACCGTGACATTTTGACACTAAAAGGGTAAAATACCGTAATACACATGAAGAGCTACATGTACTGGTGGTATCTTTTGTAAGATGAATAGCCACCAACTGCTACACCTTGCTATTCTCCGTCTTACACAAACAGCAAAAAAAAAAAAAAATAGAAGTATAACTTATGTGCCATATATGCATTGCATTCAGCACTAGTCTTTTAGACCCTATTTTGTTTTTGAATACTTTCAATATCAATAAGTATATTTTGTTAATAATGATTTTTAACAGGCCAAAGACATGCAGAGGAACTTGGTAAGAAACAACATGAAGAAACTCAAAAAGGTAAGACTACTTTAGTACCAGGATACCTACTTATAATTGAATATATGAATACAAAACCCACCCAAATCCATGGGAATTTTCATAACATGACCACCTTTTTCTGACCACCTTTTCTGACCAGCTTTTACTGTGAGCCCTGTGGTATTTGATTCTAACACCAAAAATCAATAAGTGCTGGGCGATACTTTACAAGCTTAACATGTTTAAGGGTACATGGCTGTACTTTCTTCCTCACTTTATTTATTTGTACCTTTTGCTTGTCGAGTATCCTTTGATTTTGTTTGAATTGTTTAAAACAGCTTTGTTTGTATATTTAATGTCTTGGATTCACCGTCAGATAGATGAGTGCCACTGATGTAAAAGCGATTTCCAAATAAAAACTTGAAACTTGAAAACTACACTTTCATGGTAAATGAAATTATTAAAAACAAATAAAATTTAGCACACACACATCCAATTTTCTTGACTTAAGGGTAGATGGGGTATTGTTGGTCTTTTGTCGATTTTTATTGTCTGAATCAATATATTATTGAAAAATAACACTTTGATGTTTTGCAAAAGTTCATTCTACAAATCATATACTTTGAAAACTTGCTTAATTTATTGTTGTTAATGAGTTATGTACATTTTACAAAAGTGTTGTTGTTTCAGCCCTTTACAACATAACTCAAGAACCACAGGACCTATAAAAGCATTTCTGTGATATTTGAATTCTTCTATACGCTCGCAAGGAAATGAGCAATGCAATTTTTGCCGAAGCTTACTACTATTCGCAAGATGTTGTGAACTACCAAATCGCAACACTTTAAAATAGTGTATTACCTTAATATTTCGTACGAGTGCTCCCTTCAATCATCAGAACAGGGAAGTGCCACTAGCCTAGTGGCACCCCACCCCAGCACTTCCCTGTTCAGACTTTCTGTTTGTCTGTCTGATGAACATGAACATTTAACCCATATTCACATTCATGATGCACCCTTAATATACCAGGGCAGGTATTAATTCTGTTGAGTGGTTCAAATACCATGAATACAGATCTATGAACTTGTGAATTGCTAATTGTGTTTACTTTATTGATTATTGACCCAGCACCTGAAATGATAATTGCCCAATACTACATCAGCATTTTACACAATACCTTAGAAGTTAGAACTCCTCTCTGAAATGAGAAGTTTACTGCCCTGTGAAAAACAAAACAAATTTAACTAGATAATTTCAATTTCGTGTCACTTAACATCCACAATGGTACAACATTATTGTGCAAATTGTAAAGATCAGAAAAATGAAGCAAACAACAAAATAATGTCAAAAATGATGCATGGTCAAAAAAGATGATCAGAAAAGCCGGGCAGAAAAGGTGGTCAGAAAAGGTGGTCAGGTTATGGAAACACCCCAAGTCCATACTTTGGCCAAATTGAGTTAAGCATGGGAAATTGTTGCTTATATATAGGCCTATCATGTGTGTAAAAGCTGAACCCAAATCCACCCTCTTAAACGTGCCAATAAAAAAATAATTTTGTTTGTACTGGAAGCTGACCAATCAGCAGCTCTTATACAAACACACCCACTGCTGAATGCTTTGTTCTCATGAATTTTACCTCTAAACATGACAATTTTCATCCTATGATTGCAGAAAACTGTAGTAGGCTAGTTTTTCTGGTAACCATTAAGGCTTTTTTTAACAAATGAATAATTAATCTTAATAATGATACCATACTTATAGGCCGACTTTTGGCAGTTTTTTTCGACTTTTAAGCTAAAGGCTTTTACTTCCTGTTTGTAGAAAATTAATATCATGCACAGAACACTGCATTGTGTATTGGTGACCTTTGTTTGCTCCGCTATGGGTGTTTCCATAACCTGACCACCTTTTCTGACTACCTTTTCTGACTACCTTTTCTGACCAGCTTTTACAGTGAGCCCTGTGATATTTGATGGCCTTATCCCAATGCCATAGTCCAATAACATTAACTAAACAATCATAGTGCAAAATTTGACCTCAAGTTGTAGAGTACGAGGTTTTTGTACCCCAATTTTCAAAGGTCATTCAATGAATGTACAAATGTATCGGAGTTAAAGAACTGTGTACTACTAGATGAGAAAGTTTTGGATCCTAGTGTTTTACACCATAATCATACTAACAGTCCTGCTGGGTGATAATTTGCAACTTTTCTCTGGGACTTGTTAATAGATAAACAACATTTTTAAGGGTACATGGTTGTTATTTCTTTCTCACTTTAGATTATTTATTTGTACCTTTTGCTTGTCGAGTATCCTTTTATTTTGTTTTGTTTAATACAGTTTTGTTTGTATATTTAATGTCTTGGATGCACCATCGGATCGAGTGCCATTGATTCAAAGTGTCCCAAAAAACTGAAAGTTATGGCGATTGGGCTTATTCATAGCGAGCGTGTAGAATAATTCAAATATCACAGATATACTTTTGTATTAGGTCCTGTGGTTCTTAAGTTATGTTGTAGAGAGGGCTGAAACAACAACACTTTTGTAAAACGTACATAACTCATTAACAACAAATTAAGCAAGTTTTCCCAAGTATATGATTTGTATAATGAACCGGGATAATGAACTTCTGCAAAACACCAAAGTGTTATTTTTCAATAATATATTGATTCACATGATTCAGATAATGAAAATCTGCTTCGACCAACAATACCTCGTATACCCTTAAACCCATATCCACATTCATGCTGCACCCAAGGCTATAATATATCAGGGCATGTTTGACAAATATCATGAATATGACCTTGTGAAGTGGTAAGTGTGTTTACTTTATTGATTATTGACCAAGCACCTGAAATGATAACTGTCTCCTCTCTAAACTGAGAAGTTAACTGCCCTGTGAAAAACCATGGAAGTATGGAAAAACAAAACAAATTTCACTTGAAATTTCAATTTTATGTCACTTAACATCCAAAAGGTACAACATTATTGTGCAAAGTGTAAAGATAATAAAAATGAAGCAAACATCAAAATAATGTCAAATAAGAAGGTTAAAAAAGATGGTCAGAAAAGGTAGTCAGAAAAGGTAGTCAGAAAAGGTGGTCAGGTTATGGAAACACCCCTCAGCTATTGGTATCTAATGACCTTGCTCATAAAGCGTGGTAGTTTATTGATTTAGCCTATCCGCCACTCAATGGGGTTTTAGTGTTATGCATATGTTGTGTTTTTTAAAGAAATATTTATTTAAATATTTGCAACTGCTAGTAATTAAGAGGGACCCCACCTAACTATCATACATGGTTGGCCAAGGTCAAAATTTTTTTATGGTGTTGGTCGAAAGGGCTTTGGGTGTAGATTGTAAAAATCCACTTTGCTTGCTCATATGTTACCCGCTGCCATGGTAACGACCGAAATGTATTTTAGGTGATTTTAGCTCATTTCAGACTGAAAATGCTGAAATTTGCCTAATAAAGAACGGGCCATAGCTCCATTATTCGAGAAGATAGAAAAATTTGATTAGATCCTTACAATGGACCATCTTTCTACTTTCCAACAAAAAATAAAAATTATTCATGTGGTGTTCGGTTGTATCTTTTTTTGACCTGGCAACACTTATAGTTTTGCCCTTTTGAAAAAGTGACAATTTTGACCTATTTTTGAGGTGCAAAAAACTATTGGCCATGACTCCCAGAATATTGTAATTGTGGTTGTGAACAAAGCAGACCATGCCCCATTCAAAATTGATATAAATGGCTCGGGGATTATATTAGTAAAGCGGAGTGTTGCCAGAAAATAACACATTTATTGAAAAGGGCTATATTTGACATGGAGTGTTTTTCCCCTGTATTTAAGTAATACTAAACATATTTTTTATGCTTGTGCATCATGTTATCTCACAATTGAATGTTTTTGATCAAGATATTAAATATTAAACAAATTCAATTTCTATTTCGATATTTAAAGTGTTGCCAGTTTTCAAAAACTGTGTTTTAAGGTATTTTAGTCAAATAACTACATGTAGTAATTGGCACATATTTAAATGTCTAAAACCAAATGATAAAGTATAATCACTTGGACTATACGTCTGAATATTGATGTAGCAGGCCTTACGCCATTCAACAATAAGCTATGGCAACTGCAGTGTTGCCATAAAATAATCAAATTTAGTACTTGGTTACATTTTTATGTTGGTACCCCATTGGTGCACATTTGGAAATTTGGTTGAAATCACCTCCTTTTGCACCTTTTTGGTTATATCTCAAATGTAGTTCAAGAAAAATATCCAAACCCATACATTTCTGGAAATCTTATGCTTCAAAGATGGCCATTACATTAGTTAGCATTTGAATAATTATACAGGGTGATCGATAGGTAATATAGGTTGTAACAAAGTAATTTCACACAAAAGTTGAATAGTATTATGCCAATCTCATCATTTCCCAGTAACTGAAATTCGTTGGTTTTTTTTTTAAAGAAAGTACACAGTTTGCCCTTTCTAAAACTACAACATTTATGTCAATTACTTATCTGTACAATCACTATATTACAGGGCGTGCAAAAAAGCGAACATATGCTGCATATACTAGTCTGAAAATAGAATGATTTCATGAAACTACTAAAATGATTGCTTATTTTACAGGGTGTGCCAAATTTTACCGTGAGACTGAGTGAAATGCTATTCTTGAGTGGCCAAATTCCCAGCAGAAATGGTGACAGTTAAATCTACCACTTGAAATCTTGTTATTGCATTGTTTATTGTATTCAAGTCAATACCATAGATTTCATGTGTATTACAAATGAATAGAACATATAGGGTGTGTCAAAATTATTTTACTAACTAAATATAGCATGCAAGTTATAGTCGACATGTACAAAGCAGGGGCGTAGCAAGAGCCTCGGGGCCCATGGACAAGAAACAGTGGGCCCTTTTAGCAGGGCCAGTGTTACCATTGGGCCAGAGGGGTCCCAAAATTGCCCTGTGTATCTTCTTCTTAGCCCACAACAGCATGTTTGGGACCAAAATATGGCAAAATTGCAAAATTTTATGCACTTCACAGATATCATACTAGCACTCAGCCCTTCACACAACAAATCTCACCTTCATTTTGGTCTCATAAAATGGCCCGAAAATTAAAAATTTATTTCACGCGCAAATGTTCTAGTAAGATCGGAACAAAATATGCGTATCTTCCTCTAATTTGCAATGCTTCTGCAACCACTGTCGATCTTATAGAAGGCACCCAATTTGTAACCCAAACTGACCTCTTGCGTGCAGCACATGCCTTCCTCACGGTGAGTTTGGGGACTCCAAATTTTAGCCAGACCAAGGTAAATTCGGCCCTGCCTTTTAGCAGCTACTTAATCAGTGTTTATTTAATTTTCTTTTGCTTGGGCCCTTAACCCTCGGGGCCCATGGACTTCGGCCCACCCTGTCCCCCGCTTGCTACGCCCCTGGTACAAAGCATGTCAAGTACACTTTTATATATTCTAGGATAATTGTAAGAATTACAGAGAATTTTTTTTCATTTTAAAATTACACCATTTTTATTCCATTTTTATTACTTCAAACATACGCTACATTGAAGAAATGCATTAACCGATAGCTTCTTCCATTCTCCGACTAATTAGGAGTATTAAGTGACTGATTAATGGAAACGGTTGTGATTCTTTTGAAGAAATTAATATTCTTTCCCCATATGCTCCCCCCAAATACGCCCCCTCCCTCTGAACATATCCTGGTTATGCTACTGTATCGGCTGGACAAAGGTGGGATAGAGGGCAATGATACATCGATAATCATGTTACTCTTATTTTCTCTTATGTTCATGATATTCGCAATTTTTAAATTGCGAATATCATGAACATAAGAGAAAATTAAAATTCCATTTTTTTCTTCTTTGTTGCATGATTTTGCCAGTTAGGTTTTCAATAGGCCTATATTTCAAGGGTTCGATTTAGCATTAATTTTTAGGCTGCAGTTTCTTGCTTATTTCTCTTCAATATTTTCTCAATATATTCGCATGCCAGCGCCATCCGCACTACGATGTTTTGATGTTTTCAGATTATTGGTTTATTCCTTTTAATATATATGTTTTCCTAATGTTCATTTGAACTTGTTTTTCTTCAAAGTTGGAATGTTTCTACCGTTCCTAATATCTTTTTTTTCCATTTAAATGAAAAGAAGTGTTTAAAAGAAGTGTTTAAAATTTATTGGGAAATGTCTATATAGCCTGTGCTGTGTTTCAACCAAATATACTCACATTATTTAAACATAAATATATAGAGAGCCAATAAAATACAACGTAAAGCCGAATGATGCAAATCCGCGATTGGACAACTTTTGATGCTTTTCATCCTTTGGACAATTCATTGTTGAATAGAGGAATCAAAAATAAAATTATGTCGTTATGCACTAAAAAAACGGGGTCAACATTTTGTTCTGTTTACAGTAGCGTAGCTAGGGGTGGGGACAGGGAGAAGAGTCCCCCCCCCCCTGGGTGAGAAAAAAATTAAAGAGAAGTGAGAGAGCAAGAAAGAAAAGGAAAAAAAAAGAAGAAAAGAAACGGCGCAAGGAGCATGTTTTCCCGGGTGTTTTCCACCAAAATTCACCCCGATCATGAGCATGTTAAATAACTCTTGTTAGGAGAAATAGGGCAGACAAATTCATATTATTTGTCATGTTTGCAATGCAGAAGAGCTCAGAAGTGTGTCTTTTTTCTGTTAACACATGTCGTGTATATAGTACATTAAAACATAATACACTTTGTTTAGAATTGAATTCTCAAATTCCCAAAAATCAGGGCATAACAATGTAGTCTGTAGAAAGAAAGTACTAAATTTGTTTATTTTATGGCAACACTGCAGTTGCCATAGCTTATTGTTGTATGAGTTGAAAGGCCTGCTACATCAATATTCAGAAGTATAATCCAAGTGATTATACTTTTATCATTTGGTTTTAGACTTTTAAATATGTGCCAATTACTAGTCAGTTGACTAAAATACCTTAAAATGCAGTTTTTGAATACTGGCAACACTTTAAATATCAAAATAGAAATTGAGTTTGTTTAATATTTAATATCTAGATCAAAAACATTCAATTGTGAGATAACATGATGCATAAACATAACAAATGTTTTCAGTATTACTTAAATACAGGGGAAAAACACTCCCAGTCAAATTTAGCCCTTTTCAACAAATGTGTTATTTTCTGGCAACACTCGCTTTACTGATATAATCCCCAAGCAATTTATATCAATTTTGAATGGGGCATGGTCTGCTTTGTTCACAACCACAATTGCAATATTCTGGGAGTCATGGCCAATAGTTTTTTTGCACCTCAAAAATAGGTCAAAATTGTCACTTTTTCACAAGGGCAAAACTATAAGTGTTGCCAGGTCACAAAAAGATACGACCGAACACCACATGAATAATTTTTATTTTTTGTTGGAAAGTAGAAAGATGGTCCATTGTAAGGATCTAATCAATTTTTTCTATCTTCTCGAATAATGGAGCTATGGCCTGTTCTTTATTAGGCAAATTTCAGCATTTTCAGTCTGAAATGAGCTAAAATCACCTAAAATACATTTCAGGTCGTTACCATGGCAACGGGTAACATATGAGCAAGCAAAGTGGATTTTTACAATCTACACCCAAAGCCCTTTCGACCAACACCATAAAAAATTTTTGACCTTGGCCAACCATGTATGATAGTTAGGTGGGGTCCCTCTTAATAATTTAAATAATAAACTCTGGATCATGCTTCATATTTTCTTAGCATAGGCTGTATTTTTTGCTTGATATTCCAAATTATTTCCATTTACTTAACATGAATATCAGTGAACGAGGCTATATCATTTATTTACAGCTACTGTATGGGCAAGTTATACCGACGTGCGTCTATTGAGCATGTAAAATCCAGCATGGCCTATACCCAGCATGTATGATACGCATTCGTTTTTCAGTTTTCTCAAAATCACTTTCGATGGACTTGGGTGGGTTTTTGTATTATACCGCCATTTTTCACGACAAGTTTTGGTCAGTTTATAGCGTGCTCAGAAGTACCATTTCTTGGTTTTCAAGTATACTCATTAATACATGGTTGCTGTTGCTTCCATGCGTAGCAGTTCATAATAATGGATGTTTCAATATTTTAAAGCAGAATGAACATTACACTCTAAATATTACCACCTAACTCGAGTATTTTTTAATGTATGGGTTCTATATTAGACTTAATTTCAACACGGAAAGCCCAATTCAACAAAAATTGTTCTTCCTTGGGGCTGTATCTCACACTGACGTATAAAACGTCAACCACCGTGACATTTTGACACTAAAAGGGTAAAAGAATACACATGAAGAGCTACATGTATTGGCGGTACCTTTTGTAAGATGAATAGTAATCCACCAACTGCTACATCTTGCTATTCTCCGTCTTACACAAACCAAAAAAAAATAGAAGTGTGACTTATTACTGTGCCATCTGCATTAATTGCATTCAGCACTAGTCTTTTAGACCCTATTTTGTTCTTGAATACTTTCAATATCAATAAGTATAATTTGTTTTCATGATTTTTAACAGGCCAAAGACATGCAGAGGAACTTGCTAAGAAACAACATGAGGAAACTCAGGAAGGTAAGACTACTTTTATTAGTACCAGGATACCTACTTATACCGCCATTTTTCACAAGTCAGTACATAGCATGTTCAGAAGTACCCTTTCTTGGTTGTCAAGTATACTCATAAATATAATATGGTTCCATGCATGGCAGTGCATAGAATATTATGACAATTTTAAAATGTGACCTGTTCCGACAAAACCAGGAACAAGTTGCATTTTTGACATTTCAAGATTTGAATAAAAATGTAAGCACGGGACAATAAGCTTTAAAATGATACCAAAATTATATATTCAGATTTCAGATTCAGATTATTTTATTTTCACATATATCTGCAACATCACATACAAAATATATATGAAATAACTATAACATGGTTACACATATTAAATTATTACAATTAATACACTAATCATCATTATCATAGCATTTATAATAATAATACTACATACTATAAAGATAATAATAAAAAAATACAAAAGGAAAAGTATTATAAAAATTGGAAATAGTAGCAATGACAAAAATGTAAAATGGATATCACTTAATAATAATAGGCTACCATTGCGGATAAAAATATCACAATCAAAAGTATTTAATGGAGAGCTTGATTCCCCAAATCAATGCTAAGTTCACAATCACGTGCTTCTGATTTACCCGTGCCCACTGCAATAAGCCGTGATGGACAATGAATTCAGATAAATGAACTATCACAAAGCAATCAGTGGATGGAGACATTGATACTACCGAATGAGAACAATAGCATCAATACTTTTCAAGATATGGATAATTTTGTAAAAAGATACCTTGATATTTTTAACAGATTGCTATTCTTATTAATGGGCTATATATAGTTTCCTGCTTTAAAAAGGTAAAGGAGACGATCCTGTATAAACAGTGATCGGAGTGCCCATCTCTCTTTCATTGGCGATTGGACCCGACTCCTCCATGTAATGTTGCTATAGGGGGATCGCTACACCACCTCTACAGCGAGTCTGTTACCTTCCCAGCATTTAAGAATGCCGGTACCTATTTAAACACCTGGGTGGAGATCAGTAATCGAGATAAAGTGCCTTACTCAAGAGCACAACATGATGGCGTCGCCGGGGCTCGAACCCGCAACCTTCCAATTATGAGTCAGTGCCCGTTCCGCTAGGCCACCGTGCTCCCGTCAAGCTTTACACATGATTGAATAGGGATTATCATAGTTCAACTGTCAATTATTGATTAAATAAACCTCTTTTTAATAGGTACTTTCAAGGATTTGAAAGTCCACTTAGTCCCAAGGTCAAATACCATGAAATTAAGAATTCCACAATTAGATTTTTATGGGAATGTGATAACTCGAATGAGTTTTGTTGGAGCTGGTCACATATTTTAAAGGTTAATCACTACATGTGACATTTTAGGATGTTTGTGACACAAAAAGGGTAAAATTACATGTTAAAATATACTCCTCAAAAGGATCAGATGAATATATCCGCATTTTTCATAGGATATGATGATAATATATTGATTATTGTGCTTGATCTTTCATTACATCACTTGTACCCTAAGTTGTAGACAAAATTCACTCATTACAAATATCCGCTATCACCCACATCTTGAGGGGAGGAGGGGGGGGTAATGGAGGATAAAATTTCGATACGAGTGCCATTTTTCAAACGTCACCACGGTCAAGGTCCCCAAGTGATGTAATGAAAGATCAAGCACAATTATCAATAATATTATCATCATATCCTATGTTTTCCAAAATGCTTATATATTCATCTGATACTACTTTAATTCTTTTGAGGAGTGTACATGCGAAAGAGCTACATTATAGTGCAGGTAGCTTCATTCAAGAAATCATACTAATTAGGTCAAAAACCTCGAGATCAGTTTGGTGACCACTCTCTGGCTAGCAAGGTTTGACGATTGGACCATTTTATGGACCATTTAGAAAAAAATAGCCCCCATGTCCCTCGTGAAAATCCTGGCATTTTTGGCTAGAGGCCAAAATCCAAAATGGCCGCCGCCACCAGTGTGAAAATTTAAGTTTTGAACCAGAGCTCCTATAATCATGCACAAAGACACTTTTTCGGATATGTTGAGTACAAGGATTCCGATTCTGACATTAGTTTGACATTACGGCATCATTTTCAACCAGAAATCCAAGATGGTGGCCCCGGTGTCGTCACTTAACATTGACTATGTGTACGCATGATCGTTCCCAATTTCGCGAAAAAAGGGGTTATTTTTAAACTATGTTCGCGAACATTTTATGTTCGCGATGTTTAAAAAATAGGGTTGTTTTTGACGACGGTGTACTCGAAATTAGAAAATAGGGTATATTTTTGTGAATCATCATCATGATAATGTTGAAATCCCAAGAAATCTTACCATTTCTCGCTCAATTTCCGCCCGGATAGCACTTTTGTGAAACTTTTTTGACGTACCAATATCCCGGCTTAAATATTCAGCAACACGCTCGACTCGGTTTTATTTGTTTCATGGTTTGTTTACACCGATTACGTTACTGGGGACTTACCCAGTTTGGCCGCTGATTACATGAGACTTTTTTCATTGGCTTTATTAATGACACGCCCGGCCTCCGGAGCCTTGACAAACTGGGTACCCACAAACCGAGCCACAAACACTGATCTCTACACAAAGATCAGTGGCCACAAACTCTTCGAAATGGCACCTGAATCGACCTGATCATAAAGGAATTGTTCCTTCTGAACCTTCTGAAGTTGTAGTCAGCAGGGCGAAAACCGCAAATCGCTAACTATTTGGTGACCGGCAAGCTAGAGGTTTTTCTTGAAAATATCTAAAGATGGGGCTGAATATAGTGGTTTGAGTGAGGGAATTCGTGGCAAATGCCGCTGAGAGTTCGTAATTTTTGTCAGTCAGTTTATGTATTGGTCACATTCAAGCTTTATTTTGCAACAACAAAAAAACGGGAGTTTACATTGTTGATAACTGTATCATAAAAAACACATGATGCATCCTTGGATGTATTTGTATATATTTTTCTGTTATTTTCCTCATTTATACATGTATATTAAAAGGACAACAGAGTTCTCCTCAGAAAAGACAATGAATCAGAACAAGTGTTTTTGTGTGTGTTCTTGAAATGTTGAAAAAGGGGTACTTTTGTAAAAGTGTACTTGAAATGCAAAAAATAGGGGTATTTTTTAAGGCTAATTTGTACCCGTTTTCGTATAAAATAGGGGTAAAAAATGACGAAAATGTTCTTGAAACCGCGCAAAATAGGGGGGTATTTTTGACTTAGGGAACGATCATGCGTTACGCCTTTGAATGTTAAGTGACAACACCGGGATGGTGGCCGGCACCATCTTGAAAAATTTAGTTTTGAACCAGAGGACCTAAAATCGCGTACAAAGACACTTTTTTGCATAAGTCGACCAAAAGGATTTCGAATCTGACATTACTGCACAGAGGTCGGTATACACAAGAGTCGCACAAGTTTACATGTTCACGTAACCTCCTTCAACTCATTTGCATAGAACTGGATACCAGGATCGTATTCTGATTCGTCGTTCCTTCTAACCTGTTCTAATTAGCATACTTTTGGATACCTCCATATTTGGTATTACCTAATTAATTATTTATACCTCTATGTTGTTTACATAGTGACGCCATTAGAGCTGGTCACTTCGTCAAACATCCGACGAACGAACGTTTGCAGTTTTCTTTTTAATTACTGTTATATCGTGAAATACCATATTTATTTATTTATTTATTAGACTCTATACACTGGAGATTGCACAATATCATAATAACAGTAAAATATAAAATAGCAAAATACATTCTGAAAAGATTACAATAATATACATGTTTAAAATACGAATTAATACCAGTGCAGAGAATGGGACGAACAGGTGCGTATCACCTCTAAGACCATCCCACCTCAAGACCAAAAATAAGCCGCCCATGCCCAGTCCCTCCCCTTTAAGTAGACCTGCACATAGTGCAGCTACATGAAGAAAACCACGTGCACGCATTGTTGGCTTCAAATTTGAATCAAATTTTGAGTTTAAAAAAAGAACCGCATTAGTTTTAAAAATAGAAAAAGATAAAGAAGACCTAGTACTAGGAGGAAGCTGATTCCACAAAGATACAATGCGGTTGAAAAAAGATGACTTGAATGCCTCAGTCCTACAAAAAGGAACCTTAAGAAGAAGAGGAGCAGTAGATGATCTAGTGGTGGGATGCCCTTGTCCAGACCCAGAGTTGCAACATTTGACATATTTGTCAATGTCCAGGTCATACACACCTGTAATACACTTAAAAAACAATGAAAGGTCAAGCTGTTCCCTACGCATTGTAAGAGGGAGCAAGTTCAATTGGCACAAGCGCTCCCGATAGTCCAGATCAGGATAGTGCATAATGAATTTGGTAGCTCGCCTCTGGACACCTTCCAGGCACTCAACATTGTGTCTGGAGGTACCACTCCAGAGGCAGCTACCAAACTCAAGATCACTCCTGATCAGGGCTAGATACAGGGCTTTGGTGACTTTCACAGGTGCGTTAAAACCTACAGTGCGCTTAATCAGACCCAATTTTCTATTGCACTTTTTGACTACATTGTTGATATGAGTATTCCAGTCTAGTTTTGAAGATATTTCAATACCAAGATCTTTAATGGATTTAACAGAACTAAGTTTAATGTTGTTCATGAAATAGTCAAAATGAAATGGTTTTCGTTTTCTGGTGACCGAAATAACTTGACACTTGGAGGGATGAAAATTTAACTCCCAGGTGCTGCTCCAATCAACAAGTGCATTGAGATCATTCTGGAGCAATTGGCAATCATTTAAACTGTCAATATTCAATATGTTCACATTGGCTAAATAAGCTGTATTTTCGCTGGAAAGGGGCCGGGACGAGTCGGCCATTTTGTTTGCAAAAGGCATGTTCTTCTCCCGCGTTACCGGAAGTGGCAGCACCAGAACAAATGACGCCATTTCTGGATTTCAGCCGAACGGTTACGTTCACTGCCGTGCATCAGTATAGGCATCAGCTTATCTAGGTTTTACTAAAGTAAAACATCTTTGCATTACTGTGACATTACGATCTCATTTTTACCCAGAAATCCAAGATGGCGGCCGCCGGCGCCATCTTGAAAAAACTAAGTTTTGAACCAGAATACCAAAAATTAAAATTGTGTACAAAGACACTTTTTGACATTGACATCTGACATTAATTTGACGTTATAACACAATTTTTGCCCAGAAATCCAAGATGGCCCCCATTTGGTAGAGTGTAAATGTGATTTTTGAATGAGAGCAGAAGCATTAAGTGTGTCATTTCCGCTTTATCTGGGGTTCATGACCAATAGGCCAAAAAAAAAAATTGTTGTGTTGCCCTCAAGTGGGAAAATGGGAAAGTTGGGGGGGGGGGGACGGTTGGATTTCTTGTACTCGACATATCCAAAAAAGTGTCTTTGTGCATGATTATAGGTGCTCTGGTTCAAAACTTGAATTTTCAAAATGGTGGCGGCGGCCATTTTGGATTTTGGTCTCTAGCGAAAAATGCCGGAATTTTCGCGAGGGACATGGGGGCTATTCAATCGTCAAACCTTACTAGTCAGAGAGTGGTCACCAAATTGAGTTTTTTGACCTAACTATACTACCTCTATTCTTTAACCAAATGTCATAAATTAAATCACTATACTTTTTATCACTTCATTGAGGGCATCATGATATTGTCATTTATTAATTTTCTCTAGTATTGAAGAAACTAAAACATAGTTGGTATATTGGTACCTACTGAATTAGGAGGCAATAACTCAAAATCCATAGAACAGATTTCAAAACTGAAATACAAAAAACAAACAATTTTAGTTCTGCAAATTTCGATATGTCTGGATAGCACAAAATTTTTAGCCGTGGTAACTCCTTGAATGAAAAATTATGCAGAATCTAAAGTTGCACTAAAGAGCTACTCAAGTCAGTGTACCATTACATTCTCTAGCTACATGACTGATAAATGATGACCCGTGTTGACCACTCTGGCAACAAAAGCAACATTTTCAGTGGGTGCAGGTGCAACTTTTGAATCTGCATCTTTTTCATTCAAAAGGTAACCATTGCATCAAATTTTATGCTATTAAGACAAATGAGACATCAATATTTGCAGAACAAAACTGGGTTCCTTTTTGCTATTTTAGTTTGAATATTTGATGAAGAGTTTTAGTTGTTATCTCGAAAAGAAGTATTTTATGTGATGTGTTTAGCTTCATTATGTTGGTTCCGTTATAATAGCTTCTGATAACATCTGATTTTGTTTTCTATAGGGCAAGCAGGTTTAGCTTCTGATATGGCTGACCTAAAGCAAGGTAAGTTTGCAAGTCTTGGCTCATTAAACTCAAATTAATTCATTGCTTGGATGACAAAGTATATAGCGTATCACGAAAATGGCCATTTTCAGATAATCGCATTTGAAGTTTTTTACAACTTTTACACGTTTTTCATACATTACCTCGATTTAAATGTCTATATTTTGTTGAATAGATATGAAAAAAATAAATATTTAAGTTACATTTAATGTATAAAATACATTGCTGTCATTCACCAATTAATTGTAATTTACAGTCATTAAACTCATGTCCGTTAGTATGTCAAATTAAAAAAAAAATATTCTCCATTCAAAATTGACATACGACATGTGATATCCGTATTAGCTACACAGTTGTGATATAACGAAATAGTGCCGTATGTCACATATTTATGACATAGTGGTGTATGTCACTGATACGCCGCTATGTCATCCAAAACGTGGGGAATGTTGTACACAATTATCCCATGAGTGAGATACACTAAACCTAATTAGTGATAATATCTAATTAATTAATGACATCACATACTGCACTATAGTCTTGTCACAGACTTTTAACTATTTCTCTGAAGTGCATGCAGTAACATATCATTTGCTCTTTATAGCAAAAGACTATTTGTAAAGCAACTTTCATGATTTTGAGAAAACTCTCATTTATCTAGCAAAATGTTCATGTATCATGAATATGACATATTTATGTAAAAGCATATGAAAAAACAAATAATGCTTGCAGAAGTCTCACTATTTTTTCAGCAAAGCCTAGATGTCTCATAGCTGTCCACAAGTTCTCTCTGTTGGTAGTCAATGTAGTAGAGATACAGGGGTTTCTGGATTTCAGTATACTTTTTAGTTATTTACTGAGTGCTTTATTTATACGTTTTTATTTGTTGCCTGGTCTTGTTTTAAATTATGCCCACGCCCCTGCATTTTATAAATCAAGAATGGTTGTCATCTCTGTTTAACTTTACTGCCCGAAAGAAAACAACACCAAAATGATGATTGAGTGTTTCTGTTTCTGTTAAACGTAATCACAAAATTATTATTTTGTTCAAATTTGACAACAGAAAACTATGCATATCTGGATCATCGCTCTTACCAACTGAGCTATCGTGGAAAAATATCGCGAGGATATTTTATTTGCCCACAAATCTTATTGGGCCCTCAAATTTCCTTCATAAACTAAATTAATATTAATACTTAAAAAAATGATTCAGGATCTCTATTATTTTAGCTTTATACATGTTGTAGGGACAGTTCAGAACCCCTGTTCCAGCCAGTACTTCTGATTTGGTTGATTGGTAGATTGATTGATTTTGATTGAATGAGTGATTGATTAATTGATTGAATTTGATTAATTGATTACTTGATTACTTGATTAAATTATTTGAACTGATTGGATTTGATTAACTGATTTTAACTTAAGTAATTGTTCATTTTGCTTCAGGTCAGACAGATGTAGCTGCTAAGGTGGCAGATGTGGCTGCTAAGTTGGAAGATATTGCTGCTCAGGTGGCCGAAGAGAAAGGTAATTTCTCAGTTTATGCCAAAGCCAAAGCTAACCTGTACAAGTACGCAATCAATTTAAAGCGGTCACAGTATAGTGATTTTTAATTGATTAAAATGGCGTATGCATATAAGTAAGAAATTGCAACCCCTCAAATATTTTATGTGGTATGTCTTGGGGGTGGGGTGGGGTGGGGGGCATTCACTACAAATGGGTGACAGGAATGTGCGGCCACATTGACCCTCATTTTTCAACTCCCTCTCACCCAATTATCCCCTTTTTTGTTTTACTGAACTCCCTCTCACCCAATGACCCCTTTCTTGTTTTCTTGTCACCAAAAGACACCCTTTTTCAAGAATTTTGGACAAATTTCTGATAATCTGTCACCAAATGACCCCGTTTTTTCAAATTTTTATAACTTTTATATTTTGACCCAAGTTTTTCCCAATCTCACGGAAAGACCCCCTTTTTTGGTAAGATTTTCCCCAGTCTCACGGAAAGACACCCTTTTGGGGAGCCTTCTCACGGAAAGACCTCCTTTTTTGGTGTCTAGGCTCTCACCAAACGACCCCTAGTTTCAGACTGCTGTCTGCACACCCCCGTCACTTCCAAAGTTGAGTGCCCCCCTCTACCTTGTCTATTATGAAAGGTATAATTGGGGTGTTGGTAACTGCAGGGTCTGGACTGGAATAGTGGGGAGAATATCTTTTGTGGGAACTGAGTGTTCACGTGGTTGTTGAAGTATTCCTCCCAGTACTACATCACCTCAGCAGGGGTGTTTTTATCCCGAACACTTCTAGACCATACAAAACAATACAGCACAAACCGACTGCATCCCACGTGATCCGATTGCGCGATCCTGCCAAACTACATAATACGCACAAATGATGGCCGGACTACGGTCACTTGCATGGCTTGCTATAGGCGTTCTGCTTGTTGACACCCGAGGGGTCGTTGGATCAAATCACGGGCGGAGAAAGCAGCTTTTTTCTTCATCTTCTTTCGTCCTTCCTTCCTACCACTCAGGCAAAAAGCAGAGAGGGAGTTGGGTTAATAAGCTTTAATACACCATCTTTGTTCTTAGCTGCTGCTTGCATTTGCATTCTGCTAACTTGTGTAGCTAGTGCACAGAATTCCAGGAGCTGCTCACCTCTTCTATTTACTTTGCCAAGGCCGTATTTGACTAATTTGTACATAGATAGTGATTTGTACAACTTCTCAGTTTCTGTGTTGTCAACTACTTGTAGCAATGACCTTTAGCACCTCTGCAAGATATCAGGTTAAAAAGACAAGATTAGGACAGACAACAGGTGATTTCTTCACAACAGACACAGGGGTTCCACAAGGAGATTGCTGAAGTCCAGTTCTTTTATGTTTTACTTGGCGAAAGCTCTTGAACAAATAAACGAACCAACAATCACCACGATCACAATTATGCAAAATCAAATCACGCCCGAAAAAACACTTCCGATATATCTACAAGATCATATGTACAGTGCCAAAACAGATACTTCATGATTGATCAAAAATATGCTGATGACATATGCTGGATAGCAAATAACAAATTCAAAATTTAACACATTAAGAAACCTATCCCAAGCAAACTAAACTGGTGAGACAACATGGAAAAAATGCAATTATTTAGGCCAGGGATTTTCAAATGACGGGGCGCGCACCACTTGTGGCGCATCGACGCAAGCCAAGTGGCACTTGACCACATGCCAAAAAAGAGCCGTCATAGACCATTTACAATGCATAAAACCCATGAGCTTCAGGGGGCGGAGCCCCCTCGATACATGAGTAAAGCGGGCCTCTGGACTTCGTTCGCTCACTAAGATAGTTGAGCTTGAGCTATTCTATTTCTAAAAGTGGAGCTTCAGATACTTTACTTGAGAACCCCTGATTTAGGCACTCAATTGGACCCAGCAGAAGATATAAAGAGGAGAGGAGACTGGCCATGGCAACAAATCACAAACTAAACTTCATTCTCAATTCACAGAAAACATCAATGGTCATGAAAACATGTTCCTCTCTGCTTACATATCAAGTTAATTCTTTACAATAGTGAGCTATGGATGCTAAAATACTTGAGAATGCTAAATATTAAATGGACAGACAAAATGACAAAAACTTCATGGAGTGAAAATCAAAGCAAAAAGGCTTCGGTGGTTTGGACACCTAAGGAGACTACTTGATGAAACACCAGCACAGCAATCGAGAAGTAACTGACATAAGCAAGTTAATATTCTATAGTCCTTCTTGACTGTAGAGATGAAAGTAAAATATCCATAAAATGACAGAAAATAGAAAGTAAACCACTCAACATGTGTGATCTGTCCTAGTTTCAGTGTGTCGCAAATAACCAAGGAGGGGTAGAGATCAAGAAGTGTTCTTGTTAGCGCATGTGTGGTTGACTCATTAAATGCAAATAAAAAGTTTATAAAGATTCAAATTTATTTTAAGTAGCCATGGAGGATGAAGAGTGCTCTGTGTTGAGTTTAAACGATTGTGGAATATACATCCAAAGCGATGATGAGAGTTGGCACTCTAAAGATAACCAATGACAAGGGATACCTTGGGTTGTTCCCATAAAATTTCATGAACATGCAACAATCTATGGGGATTTGACACTAAAATCACCTTGACATTTTTTGTCTCACTTTGGTTGTCGTTCCCACCAAATTTCTTGAACATGCAAGTGATGCAACACTCTATGGCGATTTCACTCCAAATGACGCAGAGTGCCTTGACAAAAGTTTTGACTCGGTTTGTTGGTCGTTCCCACCAAATGCCATGAACCTGCAATCAATCTATGGCAAGCTGTAGCAATCTATGGTGATTTGACCCTGAAAGACCCCGAATTTTCTGTAATAAATGTTACAATTCAGCCCCTTTTTGAAGGACAAATTTTTGGTAAAAATTTTTAAATCAGTCCTTTCTTGAAGGGCAAATTTTTGGTAAAAATGTTAAAATCAGCCCTTTCTTGAACGCAAAATTTACAAAAGGTCCACATTTAAGCCTCCCGCAACCAATCCTGGCTACGGGCCTGCACTTACCCACCATTGGAGAAATCAAACATTCATTTATAGGGATGCACCAAATTTGGCACAGATGTATAGCTTTAAAATGCTGGATAATTCTTGATATGAGTATGAGATTAAGTGAAATTTGTCAATATGAGTTTTTTGGTTGAAAAACATACTTTTTATGTGATTTTTACCACAGTTTTAACCCAAAAATGTCTGACGTCCTTATTACAGAGAATATAATTTGCTCAAGGAACCTTGCTGCAAATTTAATCTTCACCTTTACACAGCTGTGGGTTTGCCAATATACTGTGGACATATATACATGCTACGACATTAAGGACGAATCATTTCTACATTTTTATGACAGATCGATCTCTGCCAGCATTTCAAATGATGAAACTCACACACGGCAGTAATTATCTTCAAAAGTGCCACCTTTATTCCACACAAAGATGGCTTTATAACATCATAATAATAATCCATAGATATCAAATATTTAGTGAAAGTAAAAACAGGTCATAACAAAATTACCATTATACCTTTTTTCAAATAACTTTGTGCTGAACAGTTATTAGTAATTTTACAGATTTTCAGAATAGTTTTTTGTCAAAATGGCGAATTCACCATATTCTACGCTAAATCGGGTCTGAGCTAAATGGCTGGTAATGAAAATAGTGTTTTTATTCAGTGTTGAGTTAATGGAAAAAAGATTTTTTTTAAAAGCTGATGTGCCTGTTTGTTAGTGATAGCGGTACTTTGTGGATGGTTTTCTCAACATTTAAGCATAAACAGATTACAGTTATTACAATTCTGAAATTTGAGGCACATTGTACACCACCTAATGACGTCGTTACATAGAGACATTGTGCTGCAAGATTGAAGGACTTATTTAGTTAAATAAGTAAGGTCTTGAAAGATTTGATCTGCAATGAATATTTGGTAACATACATTCATTCTTACAGATGCAGATTCAAAACTGAGAGGTGAAGGTGGAAACAAGACACAAGCAGCTGATAAGCCAATTGATGGTAAGAAACATAAAGTTAAAAAAAGTTTGTTTCAAAAACCTAAATGGTATTTTTTGATGATGGAAATATCCATGAAATTTAGCTAACACTTGTGGTTCCTATGATCAAAACAGTTGCTGAAATATGAATGATTTATAAAACTATGAGGCATTATTCCTATAGATGGGTTGACTTGTGACGTCATTGCCAGGCAGTTTGTCGGCAATTCTCATTGTTCCTTGCCTGGCAGTATGCGTGCGCATCATATTTTGTTCAGGACATGTGCTTTTAAAACTCCCGCCACATCACAATAAGGCTATTGAACAGTGTAGTGGTTGTATATGCAGTTCACTCAAGCATATAGATTTACCAGTCCTTGCCCTTTGTTGATAAACGTTGAGGTCAACTCATCTATACAAAAAGGCATTTACCTTAAGTTTTACAATAAAAAAGTGAAATGCGCCTATTCTACTTCAAAAACTAAATACAAATGGCCTACAGGAAACAAACTTGTTTTCTTTTTAGACTAATGGAAGAATCTATACAGGAGAAGTTGAGAGATCTGTATTAATATATATAGTGTATGAGGTTTGAATCTCAGCAAGTTTGAAATTTGACCCTGTGTAATGTTCGATGACCTTTTCCCGCCAAAAGCTACTCCATTTCAATTGCTGTCAGGCCTTTTTTTTGTAGCCATAATGTCAACTACCTATGGCAAAAGTGCAGCTTTTCCCCCCCCCTGCTACATCCCAACCCCCCAGGTTCACCCACAAGTACTTCCATGGTAATTTTTACAGACCTTCTGTGGTATTTTCCTAGGCCTTATATCATGATATTTTCTCAGACATGTTAACCTTTTGGGCATACAGTACCGAGACGTCCACGCACACAAAATGGAATTTTTGTGTTTGGGGGTTACGTCCCACCCTCCGCAGGCCTTGGTTACGAGCCTATAATCGAGGTACCTTGCCAAACATTTACAACCTAAAATTTATGCTAAAGATGGGTCATGGAATCCACCAGTCTCCTTTACCTTGTTTAAAGTCAAGCTTGTTCTGATTGATTGATTGATTGATTGATTGATTGATCCTTTTTTTAAATTTAAATTTATCTAGAGTGGATTAATGATATTACTGAGGAGTTGAAAAAGCACTACCAGGGTCATGTTTGCAAGAAGTGGGTTTATCCGTGGGGAGGCAACTGGATGGACTTTGACAAAATCTACATACCCGTAACCATAGATCGCGATGTCGGGCCGGAAAGTAAACCAATAAAAGAAAGTCTAGAATCATATGAAGAACTGTTTGAGATTAAAGAAGATGAAGCGAGTAGACGTTTTATCTTGGTAGGAGATCCTGGGCAAGGCAAATCATCATTTTGCGCCAAGGTTGCTCATGATTGGTGTGTGCGGAAAACGCTTGAAAACATCCGGCTGCTTTTTATTATTGACCTGGCGAAAGTTGATAAGGATACCTTTATTGAAGATGCAATTTGTGAGCACCTGCTTTCAGACATAGAGATTCAGCCTACGAAACTTCGTGAGGTCATTAAGCATCTGAAACAGTCAATATTTTTTATTTTTGATGGACTTGTGCCGCACACCACCTGCAAATGATCTATGAACTGAACCAATAAAACAGATAGAAAGAGCAGTATATTATAATAATAGGCCATCTGCTATGCTCCTCCCGCAGTCTTCTTATCATGGATAGAGAATGTATTCTCCAGTGCTCTATCAGTGATTCACTATCAATCAAAAGATCTAAAAAATCATTAAAATAAATCAGATTTTTTCATTTTTGTAGCAAGTGCTGTTGTACTATCATACCCTATCAATGAAAGACCAAAAGCAACACGATAGGGTAAAATATAAAGACATTTTCAGTCAATGTTGGAGGAGTTAGTCCATATAGATGCTTACACAGTTGAATGTTACTTTTTTCCGCACTATTTCTTTTTCCTCCTTTTTTTATCAATGATTCATAATGAAAGCAATACCCAATGATACAGATTTCCTAAAAAAAAAAAAAAAACATGACATGGACATACAATTTAATTTTAACAATTAAAGATATTAAATAAAAAATTATGGACTGGGAATAACTGAGCACACAATCCTAAGAGGAAAAGCATGTTTGCAGCATTCTTCAGTGAAAGTTGACGATGGGATCAATGGATCTTGAAGAAATAGTTACAAAACATTTCACTTGTCTTTAATACAGCTATAAATCCTTATAGTCCAGTCAATCTAAACAAATTAGTGGTGTCACCCACCACTAATTGCAACAGAATTTTTTTCACTTTTATACATTTTAGAGATGTCCCTGAACATCATACCAAAATATACTAAAATATACTTGGTGGAAAGGTAGTTTTGGCGGGAAAAGGTCATACAGGGGCCAAATTTCAAAATTGCTCTAATCTTATTAAAAACTATACCAAAGCATTCCTCTACTCTTAAGGATTCAGAAAAAGTATAGTTTGTCATATCTGTGATGTATCATTCTCAAGTTATAAGCAAAAAGGTCAAAGGTCAAATTTTGGGCTCCACGTGGGTCAACTTCGAAAAAATGCTCCGATCTCCTTAAAATGGTCTCAATGTGTTTGTCCTTTAAAAACACTAATTAAAAAATAAGAATAGTTTGCCATATCTTGGACGTTTCGTTACCTAGGTAGCAGGGTAAATGAGGTCATTGACCATTGACCTCTATTGACCCCGACATAGTTTTCGATGTTACGCATTTAATTAAACAACCTAAACAGTGCAAATATTCTTTAAATGAATTATGTTTGCAAGCTGAACAATTTGAGACCATTTTGGTTAAAATCAGACAATTTTTAGTTTTTTGACCTCCGTTGAAGCCAACATTTGACCTTTGACCTTTTCGGTTATAACTCAAGAACCGTATATCACAGATATGGCAAACTATACTTTTTTCTGAATCCTTATGACTAGAGGAATAATTTGGTATAGTTTTTAAAATGATTGGAGCGATTTTGAAATTTGACCCTGTATGACCTTTTCCCCGCCAAAACTACCTTTCCACCAAGTATATTTTGGTATACTTTTTGTATGCTGTTCAGGGGACATCTCTGACATTTATAGCAGTGAAAAAAATTCTGTTGCAATTAGTGGTGAGTCAAAACCCACTTTGACTGGACTATTATGTTCATGTACCTTTGTGACCTTGTCTTGAACAGTCTAAATTGAAATGTACTATATATTACAATACAGCAATTAACAAGCCCACAGTGCAATGGGTCATGGTGGTATACCATCGCTTCCCAAACTGAGTGACCTGGGTCCCAACATTGCCCTTTGTGCAGTTTCATCCTGACCATGCTCACTTATGGCACTATGGGGAATCAAACCCAAACTGTGGTTAGAGGCCTCAACCACTACACCAACCTGTCATCATGGTGTTCCATGGCGAGAGACTTATTCCTATCCAGCACATGTTATAATCGCACTGTCCTCCTGCAATTTCATGAACAAGGCCTGTCGGAACATAACTCACAAGATGCTCTTGAAAGACCAGGTATTAACCCTAACCTAACAGTATGTGTGACATGACTTGTATTTCTAGACCATTACAGGACGTAGCTCTTGCAAATCTTTGAATAAGCATGGTTTCTTATTAAATAAGTAAAAAATGGGTCCATAGCCCCATCTCCCTCTTTTACTCTTACAGAAGTTAGTCACTTAAATGTGCATGACATTTAGACCACATTATCTATACAATGTTTACTTTAATATTCATTGCTGTCTTCTTCTTTTTTCTTCTCCTTTCTTCAGATTTGATTAAAAGTATTGCGGAGGGACTAAAAAAACACTACCAAAGTCATGTGTGCAAGAAGCTGATTTATCCGTGGGACCAGACAGGCAAGTGGATGGAGTTTGACAAAATCTATATACCTGTAACCATAGATCGCGATGTTGGCGCCGGAGCTAAACCAATAAAAGAAAGCCTGGAATCATATGAAGAACTGTTCAAAATAGAAGAAGACAAAGGGCATAAACGTTTTCTCTTGGTTGGGGACCCTGGTCAGGGCAAATCATCATTTTGTGCCAAGGTTGCTCATGATTGGTGTGAGGAGACAACGCTTGAAAACATCCAACTGCTTTTTATTATTGATCTGGCGAAAGTTGATAAGGATACCCTTATTGAAGATGCAATTTGTGAGCACCTGCTTTCAGACATAGATATTGAGCCTACTGAAACTTCGTGGAGGTCATTAAGCATCTGAAACAGTCAATATTTTTTATTTTTGATGGACTTGATGAAGCACCGGGCCTTATGTCAAGTAAGGTTGAGAAGAAAGGTGGTGATGGTAATAGGGTGACAGATGTAATGAAAGATCAGAAATTGAAAGACTGTCGTGTGCTAGTAACAACAAGACCATGGGGAGAAAAAGAAATGAAGGATATTCCTGGGTACAAACGCTTATCACTTAAGAAGATGGCCAGGTAAATCGTTAAGAAGTATGTAGAAACGTTTTTTCGGACAAGACAGTGAGACAAAATCCCTAGGAGATAGTTTGGTGAAGTTTATAGATGAGAACAAGTTGACTTTGGATACCAGTACACCTTTGATAGTACTTTTGGTCATCTATTACTGGTTCGAAACTGGCGGAAGCAGCGGAATTCCTGTCCAATTAAGAATACTGTATGACAACATTATCAGTATTATGTATAAGAAGCAACCTCAACATATCTTCACAAAGGTAAGGTGATTCTTAGTATTTTGTTTTTAATTTTGTTACTTTTGCACGCACTCCTTTATCCAGTGATACTAATAAGTGCCAACATGCTCCACATGGTGCTATGGTGTCATAACATGAGTCATAACAGAATGGCAAATTGGCCTGGACATAAATATGTTTTCATTTCTGCTCTTTGTTTGCTTGATAAACATCCATTTAATAGCAGATTATTCTTATTTCTAGTCAATCTAGTCTTATTTCTAGTTAATAAAACAGTACTCACTATAGACGTTTTCCTACACAACTGTTGTTGTGACGATCTTCTGTTTACCACTGAAGCTGGCTGCTCAGCAACACGGTTGCCAGTTCCTTTTCCAAGAAGATCGTCAAAGACATGACTGAGATTGCACCTCGTCTCTGATCATGATGGCGGTGTCTTGCTTCCTGATCTCAATATTTTTGACGATCTTCTTCTAAAAAGAACTGGCAACTGCGTTGCTGAGTGATATCTTCAGTGGTAAACAGATCGTCCCCATTGGTTGGCTCATCAAGTGTCTCGAGATGTTAACCTTGCTAGCCCAGAAGTTTGCCCACATGGATAGAACCGGGGACTTTTACAGCTCGGAAGGGGACTGTTGTCATCGAGGCAAGTCCTCCAAGGGAATCTGCCATTCAGACACAACTTGGTAGGACATATGTTTTAATATTGAAAAGCTCTTTGCTTGTGTTTTATAACCCAAGTCCTGTGATGCATAACTTGAATCTCACGGCTCAGGTCCTGCTCGATACCAGTGATTCACGGTTTGATACATGTTCTCCCATAGTTTGAGGCATGCGCCGTGTGTGTCGTCAGGTGGGCCCACAGCAGCTCCCCCTCTGTGATTACACCAACCATATTATCAAACAGTTGTGTCACGATCGCATCAGCCTCAATCATGACTTCGTTCATAGTAGACCTACGGACCGCAGCACTACGACTTTCGCCATTTGTCGCCTCGCCCATTTCCAGATGGATCTTCAGAGAGAAGCTAGAGGCTGTTTAATACCAGCTACAAAATGACAGAGAAACCCTTTACCAAATACACGATTTGTATATATGGAGAGAAGTTGTTTGGCAACGGTAAGCAAGTTTCATTTCTTTTGTTTTCAATGTATGGTAGTCAGTTATGGTATGATGTAATTTGTACTCAATTTCATTGAAAGACCTTTAAAAATAATATAATATGGATAAACTGCCATATAAATTTTGGGAACCTCCGTGTCTAACATGCTTCAGAATTTTGCACCCATTGTGGTGTGTATTCCTCGATAATAAAATTATTTGTCACTATATTTGAACGAAAAACTATAATTATTTAGGAAAAGCTTGTGCATATAGGAATTCTGCATACATTATTATTGTAGCTCTTGTTTATTCACCGTGCGAAATGCAAGATACTACCCTCATACATCTCAAGCCTCTTATCCATGCACTGGTGGATTTAAAATAGTGACAAGGAGGTAGCCATGGTTACAAGTACACATTGCATATAGTCAACTGTAAGCTCAATATGTTTTTCCAATACATTCATTTCCAAGATAAAAAGAGCATCTAGGAAAAATTTGTTTTGAGGAAAGCTGGATTTGATTAGCTTATTAGTAGGCATGTCCACTAAAATTGAAGTACTTTTAAATCGATTCAGACCTAACTTATTGGCTGGGAATTGATGAAAGAAACATTTTGGCGTTTAAGTAATCTTAATGGGACGTTTCATTCCAGAGAGATATGGCCTTTTGAGTGTCACAGTTTTATATAGGGCTGCTAGAACATTTTAAAAAGTTAAAGTCCAAAAAGGAATACTAACAGAAAGATTTTAAGCCGGGTACTTTTTCTTTTTTTATATATTACAATACAGCAATTAACAAGCCCACAATGCAACTTTTTTTTAACTAGCGTTATCTGTAACATTATATTTGCTTATAACGACATGAAAATAAGATCATCCTGAAAATTTAATCGATTTTGTTGACATACAACCAAAAATATAAGACCTCAAAACCCATGGTTTGTTTGGTGAAACCTCAAGCATGATCATAGATGGCCGCCATGGAAAATATCTCCATAGAGGAGATGAACAATAAGTGCATTATTTCAAATGAATAGCGGTAGTCTTAAACATTGTTCAATATTTTAAGGTCAGCACATTTTATCTTCAAAAAGTATTATATTTCATCATGGCATAAGTTTGGTAACATTAATCACTACCAATTTTGAGCAATTTGCTCCAACTCAAAGGTTATCTTTACTACATTGAGCAATACACTGTGTGTGCATGGAAGCCATGATGGATAGCATATGAAATCGATGTGGTAGTGAGAAGTGCATAATTTGAGATGGGTTTTGGTAGGCTTAAACATTCTTTAATTTCTTAACATCCTGCACATTTTGTCTTCAAAAATAGTTAAATTTTATGAGTATGTAAGTTTGCTTGTCTGAATCAATCCAAATTCGGAGATAATTGCGTTTCAAGACCTGATGCACAGAATGGTGTCACATACTTCAACCTGTTGTAGTTCAAATCTCATTAAATTTTTCTTTAAAAAAAGTTGATCTCTTGATAAAGGAAGGTCTTCTCTATTTACTGACCAATCAGGAAAGAATTTGGTTAATGTTTTCTGGTGGAATCAGGAATTTCTTGAAACAACCTGTTTTAAGTATAAATCGGGCCAATGCAAGTACTGCATACCATGGGACTTCTTGCATCGATTTTTGTCTGCATTGACAATACATGGGTGAATTCACACAACAGTAAATCGGAAACCGTTCAAGTAGCACATTTATTGACAGTGGACATATCTATTATTAGTTTGCCTGCCAAAATATATTATTAAACCATGCAGTAGTCTCAAGATTTATTTAAATTTCAGCTTATATAGCCTTTATCATCAGCCATTAATTTATGGATCTACATGTTTCTGAGAATATATTTTGGCTTCAGCCCCACAATTTCGTTTTCAGTGTTTTTTTCTTTGTTTTGCAGTTTTATTTACTTCTTTGTTTTACAAATCATGCATATTAATTTTAATGTTGGATTTTGTCTTTTTGTCTTCTGTGTGTTTAGAGAACAGATGACACATGTGGCGTATTGTTGGACATGTGCTCAAAATCTAAACGGGTGCAACTCCAGCCAAAAGATTTGCCATTGGTAGCTGGTTCGAATGATTGTGATTGTACAAAGCCAAATATAAGCAAATGATGAGGCTGATCATGGTGACAAATCAAAACAACAATAATGACAATGATGACAAGAGCAGCAATGACGGCAACAGCAGAGATGACGACCAAGATGTCGAAGATAGTAGCGAACAAGACGGGACGAAGACAACAATGATGATGACAGCAATGATGGACAATAAGACTTGCCAGGTCTGCTTTTGAGCAATGTTACCAGGATACCTTGAAGAAAATAAGGGACAAGATGGCAAGCCACAAGCTTCTTAACATTCTTGCCAGCAAGAGCCAGACAATCCAGTGGACCACGGATGCTCTTAAAATAGAAGCTAATAGAGGCAAACTGGCCCAGCTTGTTGGACTGTGTTTGGCTATATGTGCCTAAAGCCAAGATCCCCAAAGTCACAAGTGCAATGAAATATGGGGAGCTTGTCAGTTGCACGGTGGCACACCCAAGAGACTGGTTAATTACAAACATGTTCGTAAATTTGTTAATGACAAAGAATTATGCAAAGATTCTTATTGTAAATACCTGGGTGTGATGAACACATGAATTGGAATTGGAAAACCAGAAAATTATATTATAAGATAATACTATAGTAAATGTTTTGGAACTGTTCGTAGACTCCTTCTTGTCTTTACATTAAATTTGGAATACCTTGTACAAATTCATGATTTTACCAGTTTTTGATTATTTTGACGTTGTTTTTAGTAGCTCTAGTGGCCTAAATCTTGAATAGAATTATTGTGTATTTTACTTATCTAGTTCTCCAGGTCCATTATGTATATTATTATGTGCTCTCGGCCACCCTGGTAATATATGACTTAATAAAATAAATAAGTTAAAAGGACTGCACTGCACCATACAAGTGCACCTTGTATTCAATGGATTCGCTGCAACAGTCATCCTTCTGAAGAAACCTTCTGATTTTGAAAAAGGGTTTTTTTCCAAGGGGGGATGATTTTGTAAAAAGTGGACTTTCTTCTCAAAATGTGGACCTTTTTTGACCAAAGAAGCATTAAAAAACCTACAAAAACGCTTGCAAATTATGATATTTTTGGACTTTTTGTATATTTTTGCAATTTTTTAGGGGGGTGACTGGATTCTTGAATGGGCAAAATTGATGGGTACCAAACATTTGGATACACCCTGTATTCATTGCTTATCATATTAGCCTTTTTAATGGTAACCAATTGCAAGAAGGCAAAAAATGTAAGAGGTCAATATACTCTCCACCTTATTTAGTATAATGTTGACTTGTATATGCTGTTTGCATGAGATTTCTTTTCACAAGAAATCAAAAAGAGAAAAAGACTATAAAAAATAGTCCAAGTTTTGACGTGGCATAAAAAAAGTGATGGGTGAGTGACGGGGAAACTCACAATCACTGCTCAAAACTTTCAAAGCTTGTTATTGTGTCAGTTGGATCACAGATATTGGAACACACATAATATCTGTGGTTGGATAAGCAGCACAGAGCTAAATCTCCATTGGACAGGGTTGGTTTAAATCAAAATTAAATCGCATTTAAAAACCAGTGATTTAAATCAATTTCTGTATTAATAATGGACAATTCAAACCTTTTTGGTTAAATAATCATATATGCTGTAATCCAAGTTTTTTATGACATCAAATAATAAGTGCTGGTATGTAAAATAGGTCTTTTATACCTGTTGGGATTGAGACATTTGAAAGTATCTCAGTTGAATTTTCTCAGATATTGTTACAATATTTTGCATAATCCAAATTAAATGTCAAACAAATATTGCAACCCTGCATCAGCTCTGCAACAGAAAAATTTTGCAGCTATACTGTGACAAAAACAAAACAAAAAATAGTGGAATGATTTTAACTAAATTGTTTTGAGAGAAAAAAAGAAAAATCAGACATTTTCAAAATATGCTTGCACTGAAACAAATTTGTGTGCAGATTTTTCAAGCTTGTTTGATTTTATAGGGTCATACAGCATGTCATCTTAGGGTAGGGGATAATCCAAAAGATTGTAACAACCTGTAAACGAAACTAGTTCGCTTCTAGGCTTACCCTCACTCCCTCCCTCCCTTTCAGAAACTTGTTGATGTTGAAAATTACTTATTCTGTGTTTTCTTTAAAAACAACCAATTTTTTAATCGCCTCTCAAATGAAACCAGTTTTGTTTATAGGACATTGATGGCATGGTTGTTCCGTTATTGACATGTTACGGTTTTTTGTGATCCATAGCCTCATCCACCACTTTGCTAAAAAAGTTGAGATTACTATACCTCTGGAAGCCTGGCTAAATAATGTGTGTGTGCAAAATATTTCTGTTAAATAACTAAACACAACCATGCATTACTCAAAACAGAAAATTGGAATTAATTGAAATTTTGGAAATAAACTTTTCATGCATATCTCCTCAAATTTATACCATAAAAAGAGGATGCTAGAATTACAAAATACTCCTTCAATGTACATGTTATTATTTTGATTAACATTTTGGCTTTTATCAAATAATGATGCAAATCCATAATGTTGAACACTGGGTTTCTTTGACCCGAAATTCTCTCCAACAAGGTAATAGGCATAATGCAAAAACAACACAACTGGGGGTTAATCCATCTCTTTTATTATGCAGTACACATATTGTATTGTGGGAAGAAATTTCGGTACAATTTGACTTCAGGATTCACAATCACTTATGAAGACAGACTGTAATATATGTCCTGGACCAGGTTTACTGGGTAATGTTATGACATGAAAAACTGTCAGGCCAATATCAGGCTCTTGAAACACCATTGAAACGTTATAAGCATAATTATTTGCTTTATTTTATTATTATTATTTTATTTATGAGACAATTATACTCATAATAAATGCATTGCATGCTGCACTTCCTTCTTTTGTCCATGTAAAGAAAGAACCTTATGCACCACTTGCTGTGATAAATGTAAACATTGACGTTGCAATCAGTCAAATATTTATATCTGATTTTATGACAATTAAACAGGCATTTTAATAAAACTATATAAAAGTAAACTAATTATTCATTGTCCTAGCTGTTTCATTTTATTGTGAAAATTAATGCTGTTGTCGAGGTGATTTTGGTCATGTCGACATGTCAGAATAATTAAAATCCACATGTCGACATAGGGCTGGGTAGTGGGCCGGGTGTCATTCAAATTTGTTCACAATCATAAAATGAATGAAATCTATTGTAATTTAGTTGAATATCCTGTGTATATTAAATGCTATGGGCTGGCAATTTATGCATGCAATATTATCCTACTGTTCCAGTCATCATTAGCGGTAACAAAATTACTATGCAGCACTCCAACCTCTGATTTTTTAGCATTTCCGAGTTTACCAATTTCTGTTTTTTTCTGTTGACATCTCCAAATTAATGTCACATGTTGGGATATTTGTTATGTCGATAATAGCCTCGGTTCGAGGCGTTAGGGCGCTAGGATAGTATTTTTTTTTCTTTTTGCTTCTTGATATATTTATCTTATTTTTTTTTGTCTTTCATTTGTCTTTTTTTGCTTCGATTTATTTTTATTCTGATCTCTGTATTAAATAAAGTGTTGTCCTGTCCACCTACCTCTGATCTCCAGAGGTCCTGCTTGCCATCATAGGGTCTATGTTGCCATGATGCAGGGATGTGACCATGGTGACTATGTATAATAGAGAAAATTGCTGATCCCAATTTTCAACTCTCAACTACAAGAAGTTCTCAATCTATAATTGGCTCCGTTAGTGATCTTTCTGGTGGCCTCAGGCAACAAGAAAGAATTAGAAGGAGCCTATAATACACTGAGAACTTTACAGTGTTGTGAGTAAGACATAAAACTGATTGGAATCAGCAGTTTTCTCTGGTTATTTTCTCAGAACCATGACAACAAAGAGAGCTAGTAATCTGATATTATCATGTACAGATCAGAGGTGGGTGGACAGGATATGAAGACACAAGAATAAAAAATAAATCGAGAAGCAAAAAAAAAAGGGGAAAAACACCATCCCAGAGCCCAGAAGCCTCGAACCGAGGCTATGTCGATAACAGCACTAGTGAAAATGATGACATTACTGTATTAGACAGACATTTTTGGAGGTACTTATAATGATAAAATAATAGCCACAATAGCCCCAGAATTTACACACAGTCTCACAGAAACTTTCAAATAGGGTGTTTTTGAAGTCAAAATCAGCCATAATCCTAAGCCACAAGCTGCAAATCATAAATTCATATAGATTTTGTTCAAACACACCAAAACGGGGAGTGCTTTGACAGTTGTGTTGTTATACATTGAAAACTAGTAGAAGTGCTTATTAGGGCAGGGGCACTAATTAGATATAGATCAAATTTGGTAATGTCTTTTATCCAGGGCTTAAAATAAGAGGATTCAAAAATAGTGGCTCTTGTTCCTTCAATTTGCTGCCACTTTGGAAAAACCCAGGAGCCATATCAAAAATTCAGAAAATCAATCTTTTCTTAATTACAAGTTTTGTGATTATGTGACAAGATATTGCTTGTTTTCTTTTTAATTATTCTAGCACTTCTGAACTCTTAACAAGTTACTGCTAGTGTTTTAAATAAACTTTAGTTACTTATCATCATACAATTACAATTTCAACTTTTGAAGTACACAATTTTCACCGTCTTGTTAGGAAATGAATGTGATTCTTTGTTATATTTTCCATGGTCATGTTTTCCTTTTGATGTCCATGTTATGTAATGATGTCATTTAATTGATTAATTTATCATCCACTCTGACCACTCATCTATAGAAGTTGCTTATACATAACCTCATCCAGTCATGAACAATGTTTATTGAATTCTTCATATAATATTGTTATTTCAGTTTGCTTTGTTTTAAAATAATATTCATAATCATTCATTCCTAATCTGATTAACAATCATTTTTTCATGTTGAGAGTTGAGACAAAGCATTTAATTTTGTGTCACCCAGCTGATGAAAGACTGCTTTTCTGTAAAATTATTGACAAAATTTTACAGAAGGTCCCGGCACAAAATGAGCTATTCCAGTTGAAATCCATATGACCTTAATTAACCCTAAAGCCCGATCCTGACTCATCAATGTACATTTTAATTTCATCGCGCGATGTTGCGATGTTTTAAAAGCATGTGGGGTCTGCATCTCCTACCGACCTTGATTTTCCAGCAGCCAATCAGAAGAGTGCACGGCTGTGCTATCGCAGTGCGATGCGAAGAAGTTGAACATTGTTCAACTCCATCGCGGACCGAAATTTCCACCGCGCGATGAGATGACAGTTTTTATAGCATCGCAGCATAGCATCGCGCTGTGATGTGGAGTCAGGATCGGGCTTAACACCCATAAATACCACAAAACACCACGACGAAAACCACTGTGCATGCGTGAATCCCAGGGGATGCGATGACCCAATCACCCTAAGTGTTATATGCTCACGGAATCACTGCCCGGGCAGCGTAACCTGTGTAGCTACTGGTCGGTGATGGTGTGCTTAGCATGGGGGGTCTAAGATTCAAATCCCAGGAGGTGCTAAGTGACTTCTTTGTTCATCCTCTCTCCTTTTTCGTTTCATCTTTAACTTCCGATAGCAAAAAATAGCTAGGGTTAATATCCCACACAGGGAGTTTGAAATTTAATGGGTGGCTTCAATTGAAATGTAGGGTAATGTCTTCCATAGGGGGTGTTAGGATTACAACTGGAATAGCCCAATGTTCTCACTAATAACCCAGAAAGGGACCGAAACTGAAACAGTGAGATCACTGGTGGTCATGAAAGTAATATCTTAGAACATGCAATTGCAATGACCAAACAACAATATGTTAAAGATACTTATTTTAGGCAATCTCGGTCACTACCAGAAAGTTCAGAACTTTTTCAGAACCCTAAACAGTTGGCCAAGTAGCTAACACTTGGTGATTTTCCTCTGAGTCCAAATTATCCTCACTGTTTCAGTCCTGGGGGATTTTGTTCCTCTGTTAGTTGTGTTTTTTATTGTGACTGAAATGAGTCTACTGTTGAATGTTTGTTGAAACCTTGCCCGGGGGGTCACTCACTACTTGACTTGCTACGCACACGTGTCCAAGAAAAACGTCTAAAAGGGTATGTTTTACACCACACAGCTGCGTCGACGTCTTTTTGAAAAAGGGGTACTTTTTCAGAAGGCATCGCCATTTAGGGGTCCTTTTTCAGCCAAATCCTTAGACGTTTAGGGTTAGTAATATTATTGTTTGAGTGAGTTTGCACTAATTTGATCAAAATCACCACTTTTTAATTGATTCTTGTTTATTTTTGTGCATGTTTTCTTCAGTATCTATATGTCTGCAACATCAAAAAGACACCTTGGGTATCAAATTAGCTCATTTCCCTGTTTACGCCACTTAGTGTATCAATATAGATATTTCCAAGTTGACGCCATTTAGGGTAGGGTTTTTGCATGTGCTACGCCATTTAGGGTAGCATTTTGCACGTGTTTCGCCATTAAGGGGTGCAATTTGGTTATGTGAAAATTCGCCATTAAGGGTGCAT